>NC_072424.2:120127045-120430075 GCF_028878055.3 Symphalangus syndactylus | reverse complement strand
GAGCTGTCTGAGAAGTGTGTGTGTGTGTGTGTGTGTGTGTGTGTGTGGTTTCAAACTCTTTGTAGATTAAATTTGTTGAACTTAAATCTCTGAATTAAGAAGTGTGTGAAGGGACTTCAAAAATTTCATAGAAAATGAAATTAAAAAAATAAAAAACATAAACTTTATTTCTCATAAAAACACAACCTTATAAACTTTATTAGCTCCATCAAATTCAAAACACTTTTGTAAACAATAATACCAGCCATTTAGTCCATCCCCTACAGAACTGAGGGTCCTGGGAATTCACTTGTGTCAATGCAGTCTTTTTTACATTATTAACTGAAGAAAAATGGATGCCCCTTAAAAATTTTATAAGTTTAGGAAACAAAAAGAAGGCAGAAGGAGCCAAATCAGGACTGTAAGGTGGATGCCTGATGATTCACCATAAAAACTCTCACAAAATGTCCCTAGTTTGATGAGAGAAATAACATTGTTATGGTAGAGAAGGACACTCCAGTGAATATTTTCCGGGCATGTTTCTGCTAAAGCTTTGGATAACTTTCTCCAAGCACTGTCATGATAAGCAGATGTTATCGTTCTTTGGCTCTCCAGAAAGTCAACAAGCAAAATGCTTTTTGCATCCCCAAAAACCATTGCCATGACCTTTGCTCTTGAACAACCATTTTTGTTGTGACTAGACCACTTCCACCTCTTAGTAGCCTCTGCTTTGATTGTGCTTTGTCTTCAGGATCATACTGGTAAAGGCAGGTTTCCTATCCTGTTACAATTCTTTGAAGACATGCTTTAGAATCTTGATTCCACTTATTTGAAATTTCCATTGAAATCTATGCTCCTGTCTGCAGCTGATCTGGTTGCAACAGTCTTGACACCCATCAAGTGGAAAGCTTGCTCAGCTTTAATTTTTCGTCAGAATTGCAAAAGCTGAAAAAATTGAGATGTCTATGGTGTTGGCTGTGGTTTCTGCAGTTATTGTTGTTCCTATTCAATTAGGGCATGAAAAAGCTTAATTTTTTTCTTGTAAATTAATGTGGATGGTCTGCCACTGTGGGCTTCATCTTCAATGTCACCTTGTCCCTTCTTCAAATAAGTTACACATTTGTAAACTGCTGGTTTCTTTGGGGCATGGTTCCTGGAACTTTTTGTAAATCATCAATTCTTTTACCATTCTTTCACCCAACTTTCATCATAAATTTGATGTTTGTTCTTGCTTCAGTTTTAGCAGAATTCATGTTGTTCTGATAGGGGTTCTTTTCAAACTTTTCTTTCTCAGTGCTTCCAACTAGATTCTTTTTGCACACTCTAACAAATTAGTACAAGTTGATTTTGGTGCAAAAAATTTGAAATCCATGCATTTTTTTTTACAATATACATTCTTCATGGAGTTTTTGAAGACCCCTCATACTAGACTTTTGTTATTTGAACTTTTGCCTTTTCATAGCATGTTTTTGGTGATCTAGTGAAGTATTCAGAAAACTGGAATAAATAAATTAATGGCATTTTTGATCCAAGACCGTTCAGATATATAGACAGAATTGCCTGAATTAATGCTTAGAATATTGTAGGAGAGGTATTATTTCTAAGTTTAAATTGGACCAATTTTTTCTTGCTTTGCAATAGGCACAAAACATATCTTTCAAGGTGAATGTTTATAAATGTGTTTGATCAGAAAGATGCACAGGAGTGGTTAGGTTGCATAATGTCATGATGAAGTTTAGTGATCTCCTGGTGTTTGCATGTCCCTCAACAAGATGAACATAAGACTTTTCATATTGGCCTGGACATTTCAAGCATGTGTCTTATCTCTTACGGGAACTAAAGACCAGTGGATGAAAGGCCAAGTTGTCTTTCTTGTTACCCAAACCACACATTTGCAGTAAACAGAAAAAGAGTAAGTCAATTTCACTTAAGAATGTCCTTGTTGAAACAGTAAACATGTTACCATTTAAAATTTTGATACTTGAATACATACCTTTTTAGGTTTTCGTTATGACAAAATGGGAAATGTACATAGGCCATTTCTGTTGCACACCAAAGTATGATGGCTATTGCAAGCAATGTGAGATTGTTTCAATTGCAACCCGAATTAGCCACTTTTCCCAAGAATATCAGGGTTTTTGTTTTTTTTTTGAAAGAGCTACTAACAGATGAGATACAGTTATTCATGTTTGGGTATAGGGCAGGCATTTTCTTGAAAATTAATGTCAGACTGTCAGTTCAGGAAAACAATCATCACCTTTGTTGCTAATGATAAACTTAAAGCTTTCAAGAGAAAATTGAAACTTTGGAAAATGTAATCTGCCATTCTTAATATGACAGTTTGCTAGCACTTAAAAAGTTTCCGATGAGATTGGTGGTGATATTAATGAATGCCACTTATGATATTGCCTAGTAAAATGTGTTAACATTTGAGAGATCTACCTAACTCGGGGAACCAGTAGGAGTTTATGAATGAATAAAAGATTCATTCAAAGTGAAAGTTAGAGGCATAGATGTATAAAATTTTATTGATATAATTTGATTCTACATTGCAAGCAACATTTAAACAATTACCATTTGTCTACTTTTGATATCGTATCAAAGAAGAATATTCACAAATATCTAAAAAGCCAATTTAAATGTTCTCTTTGTTTCCAAAGTCATGTCTGTATAAGGCTGGATTTTCTTCATGTACTTTAACCAAAGCAATAAATATCAACAAATTGAGAGCAGAAAATATGAGAATTTAGCTGGATTTTATTAAGCCAGTTATTGAAGCAATTTGCAAAAATCTTTTTAAATGCCACTTTTCTCATTAATTGTTTTTGGTTTCCAAAAATGTAGCAATTTTTAAAAAATATGTAATTTATGTTACCATGTAATTGTTGTTGTGATTTTAAAATTCATTAGTAACTATTTAAAACTTCTCAGTTTTCATTTTTAAAATCAGAACTGATAAATATAACTTGTAAACAAAAGTTGTTTATAATGATCAACAGTTTTGAAGACTTTAAAGGGACCTGAGAACAAAATATTTGAGAACCACTCCACGGGGTTTACTCCATTTTAAAAATAAGATACAACCACATACAGAAAAGTGAATAAAAAATAGCTATATCATTCAACAATAATACTAAAGTGAATCTCTGCATAATCTCCAGTATGGTCAAGAACAATATTACAAGCACCCAGAAAGCTCAGTCTGCCTTCCCCAGTCGCATTCCCCTCTTTCCCATCTTTTATTTTTTCTTAAATACTTTAAAATTTGTTTACACTTATGTATAGCTCCCTATTTGTCAGATACTGCTCTATGTGCTTTAATTTATTTAATCTTCATGTCAACCCTAAAAGCCACTATCATTAACCCATTCCATAATTGAAAAACTTAGGGTTTAGAGAAGTTAAATCACTGCCCCAAAGTCAAGTGGTGGGTTAGTATTTAAACCTAGGCAATCTGGTCTAGCATCAACTTAGCTGGTTACTTTTTTCTGTAATATATTGTCTCTCTCTAAAACTTTAAATTCTTAGCTTGAAGTCCTTAGGGCAAAAGTGGTCTTGGTGCTCTTTTCGTCTCTTTGGGTTTCTGTGTTGGTTTATTAATGCTATCTTGCTAGCTTTTCAGTGCTTTTAGAAATATCTTAAAATATGCTTTCAGGAAATTTTAGATGCTTTCAATGACATGCTTGGTCTGACTACTTATCTTTCCATATGACATATTAATATAAGATCCCATTCTGTATTAATATTGAACCCATGGTAATGTAATAAATGTTAAAAGATGTGCTTGGGGTTTGAGGGCTTTGATGATATTCAGTATTTTTCTGGGCTTTATAAACAGTGCCTCAACTGGCCAATATCTTTAGGGTCTTCACTTATGTATTCACTATCTATTGCCAAAATAACTTTAAGCATCACGTCTTCACAATACCCTTTGTAACTTTCCAAAACCATTATCTGGGCTATAAATTATAGCTCGGTGTCCATAAGTTTATATCTATAATTGCAGTACTTTGTGCTTACTCACAAAGAAATTTATCTGCAATTTTTCTCCGTTCATTAGACCAAGTTAAATCTCCTGTACTCCTCGTTAATGTGGTGTTTTCACTACTCCAAAGAGTTTAATTCCATCTTTAAACTTCTACATTCCCCTCCTGATTCCTCCACGACATTTACTTGTTACATGAAACTAGTTAGAATACTGATCTTCCATGGTGTAAAATCCTTCATCTATTTCAGTGCCCATTTATCCTTACACAAGGCATTTCTCTGTTATTGATAAATCAAGCTTTTTCTCTCGTCACCAGAGACTGTAAGGATAGTCACATTGGAAGGCAATTTCCATGATAGATTTTTGAATAAGCCCTTTTGAAGGACTTTTGGATGTTGAGATTATACTTACTGAGTTCCCCCTTTACCTATGAATTTATTCCCTCTCTTCCTTCCTTTTCCTTCCTTTCTTCCTTCCTTCCTTACTTTTTCTTCCTTTCTTCCTCCCTCTCTCCCTCCCTCCCTCTCCTTCCTTCCTTCCTTCCTTCCTTCCTTCCTTTCTTCCTTCCTTCCTTACTTTTTCTTCCTTTCTTCCTCCCTCTCTCCCTCCCTCCCTTCCTCTCCTTCCTTCCTTCCTTCCTTTTTCTTTCTTTCTTCTTCTTTCTTTCTTTCTTTCTTTCTTTCTTTCTTTCTTTCTTTCTTTCTTTCTTTTCTTTCTTTTTCTTTCTTTCTTTCCCTCCCTCCCTCCCTCTCTCTCTCTCTCCCTTTCTTTCTTTCTTTCTTTTTTTCTTTCTTTCTTTCTTTCTTCTTTCTTTCTTTCTTCTTTTCTTTCTTTCTTTCTTCTTTCTTCTTTCCTCTTTCCTCTCTCCTTCTTTCTTTCCTTTTTTTGGAAGAAAAAAAAGAACTCTGTTGCCCAGGCTGAAGTGCAATGGCATGATCATGGCTCACTGCAGCCTCAACCTCTTAGGCTCAAGTGATTCCCCTGCCTCAGCCTCTGAATAGAGGGCATCACTGCTGATGCCCCACCGAGTCAGAGGCTGGGAATAAGGCATGTACAACCAAGCCTGGCTATTTTATTTTATTTTTTGTAGAGACGGGGTCTTGCTATGCCCAGGCTGGTCTTGAACTCCTGGGCTCAAGTGATCCTCCTGCCTCAGCCTCCCAAAGTGTTGGGATTACAGGCATGAGCCACTGCATCTGGCTGAATTGATTTTCTTTCACAAAACTCTGATGTATTTGTTGGAAACTTTGTTCTTTTCTTTCCATAGATAAGGTTTTTGTAAATATCCAGTGATTTTTAATTATCTGTTATAGATACCACTAAAATGGAAAATAGCTTAGTGCTTGCACTGCAGAATGGGCTCCTAACCATATATTGAGAAGTATCTTAGACACAGGCACATTCCCTGAAGAATCAGTGTGTTGTCACAATGATCTCACCGTCGTGAGATACTATGGCTCTTTATTGCTGTTTTCTTTTGTCCACATCTAAGTATTATCAAGAAGTGACCTTGTACAGCCACTACTATCTTACCTTTTTTGAAGGGAGCTAGTTTGATCAAAATGTTTTGTTTGTTTGTCTCTATATGCATTGAGCAGAAACAGGCAGAGGTCAAAAATCATAGCTATCTAGTGACCCTTTAAATGAGGCTTGCATCAAATCATTCTCTTACATGACGCAAGTGCTGCTGAAGCCCTGCTGAGTCAGAGGCCACAAATCAAACAGACCCTAGAAACCTGCCCTTCTCTGGCAGGGTTAGGGCTGAGAGTGGGCCCTCAGACCATTTGGAATGACCAGTGATTTCAGCTCTCACTCCCTTCTCATCAGCACATGTCTACAGTTGCAAGTAAGTGAATATTTTTTCTTTTTATATATGATTTTCACTGTAGGTTTCCAATATATTTACCCTGGTCTGGGTCTCAGACCTACTGATATTGCCAACATCAATGTCTGTAACAGGTCACTTATTTGTAAGTCTAAAGTGTTAGAAAACCATGCTGAGAACAGGTATTCCACTAACCAGCATTTTCCCAAATATCGTATGTCTCTTAAAGGGAAAGAAAGTAATTATTCCCTCCTCTGCTTAAGTGGTAAATGAAAAAAGTCTTTCTCTGAGCAGTCAGAATTTTGTACAGAATATAGGACATTGTATAGCTCCGCACATAATAGTAACTCATGAATTTTTGTTGGATGAATCAGTTAAACAGACAATAACAAACATATCCTCTCAACAAATCCACACAAATTTTGAAAGTAAAATAGAAGGTACCTGTGATGGTGGATTTTATGTGCCAACTTGCCACGGCCATGGGATGCCCTGATATTTGTTTAGGCATTATTTTGGATGTATCTGTGAAGGTGTTTGTGGATGAAACCAACATTTGATTCAGCAGACTGAGTAAAGCTTATTGTCCTCCATATTTTGAGTGGGTCTCATTCAGTTAGTTGAGGGCCTGAACAGGACAAAAGGCTGACATTCCCATGAGTAAGGGGAAACTGTCCCACCCAACTTCCTTGGGCTGGGATATAATCATGAACAGAATATTGGTAGAAATATGTACATTAGAGGCCATTCTGGTGAGGTTTCAGATAGAAATGAGGAACGTGTTATAGGAAACTCAAGGAAAGGTTATCCTTGTTATAAAGTAACAAACTTGGCTGAATTGTGTGTCCTTACGTTTTGCAGAAACTTGAGAGCAAGGAAGTTGGTTATATAGCTTCAAGAGATTTGTAAGCAAAGTGTTGAAGCAGTGGCTTGGTTCCACCTGACTGCTTATAGTAAAATACAAGAAGAGAGAGATAAATTGAAGAATGAATTGTTAAGCAAACAAACAATAAAATCCCAAATCAACCAAGTCACAAAAAACCCCAAAAATGTCAGAAATTAAATATTGAGAAAATCCTCAGTCTATCCATATTGCAAAAAAAGATAAAGCGTGTTCTAAAGAGAACATCAAAGGTGTGGCTGAACTATCACTTGATAAAGAGTTTATGGCGTATATGAGCAGAAACTCTGCCAGTTTGAATGAAAGGGGATGGAGATGGGACAAAATAAAGGAAGGCTGTCAAGGCTTCTTGGATTCTACAGGGCAGGACCATAGAGGTATTTGGCTGTGAAGATACACTGTTCTTCAAGAAAGGAGAAGAATGGCCCTGAAGTGAATTCAGAGACAGGCAGGACTGCCACTCCTGCCACAGGCCCAGGGGGTAAGACTGTTTTCTCCTTGGTTTCAGAGAAAGGGGATCTGGCATAGAGTTATGTGGCACTCACAGAGAGCCTCAGGGGTGGGGCCCTCACAGACAGTTGTCGGGGCAGGTCCCTCCCAGATAGCTGGAGGGACAGGGTGGCTCTGCAAAGCTGTGGAATGACACTACCATTCCGGGAAGGCTGGAAGTTGGGAGACTGTATTAGTCAGGGTTATCTAGAGGGACAAAACTAATGGAATATATATATATATATATAAAAAATATATATTTTTATATATTATATATAATATACATTATATAAAATATATATTTTATATATTATATATAATATACATTATATAAAATATATATTTTATATATTATATATAATATACATTATATATAATATATACTTATATATTTAATATATATTATATATTTTATATATAATATATATATAAAGGGGAGTTTGTTAAGTATTAATTCACACTATCACAAGGTCCCACCATAGGCCATCTGTAGGCTGAGGAGCAAGGAGAGCCATTCCAAGTTCCAAAACTGAATAACTTGGAGTCTGATGTTCGAGGGCAGGAAGAATCCAACATGGGAGAAAGATGTAGGCTGGGAGGCTAGGTCAGTCTCTCTTTTCACATTTTTCTGGCTGCTTATAGTCTAGCCATGCTGGCAGCTGATTAGACTGTGCCCATCTGGATTAAGAGTGGGTCTGCCTTTCCCAGTCCACTGACCAATATGTTAATCTCCCTTGGCAACACCCTCATAGACACGCCCAGGATCAATACCTGTATCCTTCAATCCAATCAAGTTGACACTTAGTATTAACTATCACAGACATCAAGCCAAAGAGGATTATTCTCAAACCTTAAGGTCTAATGGATTTGTCCTCCTCGGTTTTGGATCTTCTTGATAACATCACCACTTTCTCCCAATTTCTCTCTTTGAGAATGGGAATGTCTGTTCTCACCACTGTATTTTGGAAGCCCATAACTCATTTGGTTTCATAAGTTCACAGCTGCAGGGGGATTTTTCTTCAGAATGAATTATACCATGATTCACCTCTATATCTGATTTAGATGTTTAGATGAGACTTTGAACTTTAAGCTTTAGAGCTGATGGTGGAATGAATTTAGACTTTTAGGGTTGGAATTGTTAGAACTAAATGAAAGTATTTCGCATGGAAGAAGAATTTAAAATTTGAGAGGTCAGGGGCAGAATGTTATGGACTGAATTTTTGTGTTCCCCCAAATTCACATGTTGAAGGCCTAACCCACAATGTGACTGTATTTGGAGATACAGCCTGTGAGTAGATGATAAAGGTTAATAGAGATTATGAAGGTGGGGTCCTACTCCAATAGGGCTCGTGCCCTTATGAAAAAGGAAGAGACACCAGAGCATGCTCTCTTCTGCCAAGCAAGGACACAGAAAGAAGGTGCCATCTTACACCAGGAAAAGGGCCCTCAGGAGAAACAGAACTGTCTAGCCCCTTGACTGGGCCTTCTCAGGCTCCAGAACTGTAAGAAATAAATTTATGTAACTTAAAACACCCAGTATATGGTATTTTACTATGGCAACTTGGGCAGACAAAGACAATACCATCACATTTCTTCTGAGAAGCTCTAAATAGTCTAGAGGTAACAGGAGAGCAAAAGAGAGTATTCACTATTCACCTTCAGTAATGCCACTGGTAGACATGATCTGTACATGATATTGACAGTTGAGAGTGTTCTATTAGAACTCTGTTGCATAATTCTTATTCCGGACTGCTTCGCAAACAAAACATAACAACCTCAAGGCGGTGAAGGTGAACTGTCCTTTTGCTTGTTGTGACTGACAAAAAAAAAAAAAAAAAATCAATTTGCCTTTTAAGGGCTCTTTACAGACTGTTTATATGATATAAAATATAATAAGTGCAGCTTAAGCTATTAAGATAAAGCCTTTAAAATGACACCAGGACTCCATCAAGACAAAGTGATCAAGTGAATTGCAGAATTGGGGAACAGAGAAGGGCTGTGAACTTCCCACCCAGAATACTGTTTAGAAGATGTCCACACTGAATATAGTGAGAAAATTATGCTGCATAAATGTCCTCTGCACATCTTTAATCCCAGTTCAAACAATGTCTTCCATCTAACTTTTCCATAGTTTTAGAGCCTAGGAAATAGGAAGAGAATTTGTCAAGATTTTGGGAGATGAAGGGAAGAAATGACCAAAGAGCTGGAAAATAAAGGAGTAGGATGGCTACAGAAATCAGAATCACTTAAGAAAAACTGTGTGGCTAAAATGTCTTCATTTATACAAAGGCCTAATTAGCAAGATGCTGGACACTCTGTTACTGATTCAACTTGAATAAAGAAAAGGGAATTGTTGAAGTTGAAGGTTTATGTTAGAAACAAGGGGAAATTATCTTACTAGAAGTAGTAATATTTACTAACAAGGTAAATATGTGGTCACCTGAGTCTCCCAGAAAGTATTCCGCTTTCTTTTTTTTTTTTTTTTTGACAGAGGATCTCACTCTGCCACCCAGGCTACAGTGCAGTGGTGCTATCACAGCTCACTGCAGCCTAGAGCTCCTGGGCTCAAGCCACCCTCCCAGCTCAGCCTTCCCAGTAGCTGGGACTACAGGCACATGCCAGCCACCATGACCAGCTAATTTTTTTATTATTTTATAGAGATAATTTATATATTTTATAGAGATGAGATCTCTTATGTTGTCCAGGCTGGCTTCAAACTCCTGTCCTCAAGCAATCCTCCCCCTCAGCCTCCCCAAACACTAGGATTACAGGCATGAACTGTCATACTTGAGATCCCAAAATTGTTTATTTTGGCCTTAGGGCTTGTTATGGTCTCAGCACAGTCCACTTGGCCCATGAGCTAGGGTAGCCATGAAACTGTGGAGTAGCCAGTCAAATTGACCACTGACCAAATGAATAAATAGCCACTGTCAATGCCAGGTAGATAATTACAACTATTTCCTCACAAATCCACAAATTCCATTTTCACTTAAGTTTTCCAGAAATGTTAGTTAATAATAGATACATAGTCCAAATTTTCAAGATTATTTCAGCTTTACAATTGATAGAGATAGAAACAGAGTCCAACCTATTGTTAAATAATGCAAAGGGTGGTTGAAAGCCTATGTGAGGACACCTTGAACAAAGAGAGAGGTGGCTAGGGTTTTGTCTGAAGAGATTTGGACAAAGCCTTTCTGGAGATAGAAGACTGGAATAAATGACCTCTGCAATTTCTAGCAGCCTTATGATTCTGCAGTTCATACGTTGGTTTTCTACACAAATAATCAACAATAGTTGACTGACTCTGCTGGCTTAAAGCAACACGTGGGTCTGCAGCTGCTTTTCCTCTCCCTGGAGCCTTCTCCCCCTTCTCTGATTTCTGGGTCAGGTATATGTCTTTACCTCTGTTGAGGAAGGGCCCTGGCTTCTGCAGGATGCCCATGCTACCAATGACATAGCAAGAAGAGTGGACAGGAGTTTTAATCAGTCCTTGGGCCTTTGTGTCCTGCTCCATGCACTTGAGCCCCAGCTTGTTTGGCTCTCCCCCACTTTGTGACTGCCTTAGGCCATTTGGGCTTCTATAACTAACTATCATATACTGGAAGGCTTACAAACAACAGAAACTTATTTCTCTCAGTTCTTGGGGCTGGGGAGTCCAAGATCAAAGTGCCGGCAGATTCAGGGTCTGGTGAGACATCTGTGGAAGTGGGGAGAGAGCTCTCTAGGATTTCTTTTATGAAGACAGTAACTGCATTCATGAGGGCTCCACCCTCATGAACTAATCACCTCCTGAAGACCCCGTCTCCTAATACCATCAATTGGGGGTTAGAATTTTAATAAATTTTGTTGGGACACAAACATTCAGTCTATAGCAATAATCTTCCTGACTATCTGCCCTCTGGACTTCCTGCATTGGCATCTCACTTGAAACTTAACCAGCTTCCACAGTTGTGAAATCCCTTACAATATTCTAATGCATATAAATCTCCTAGTGGTTCTGCTTCTCTGGTTGAACCTGGCTAGTACACATGATAAAACTCTTCCAAGAAGGTGAGACAACAGGTGAACACGTAATGAAATAAGTAAATGCCTCCACTAAGATTAGAAATGTGCATTTGGTAGAATCCCACATCCTTCTATAATCAAATCACTTCCTTAAACTTCACTAGAGCCAAACCATAAGAGATGAACTGATAGAGAAAACTATTTAACCATACTCAAGGTCATTTAGTACCAGCTTTTAAATATTGATAGAGAAATACTCCCATCTCATACATAGGGAAAACAGGAGATCAAACACTTAAATAAACTTGAGCCCCTGGCTGCATTAAAGGGAGTTCAAGGTTGAGATTTTATAATATCCATATGGTTCCAGTTAGAGCTGGATGGATGGAGGAAAGCTATGATGGTTATCAGACTGACTTCCTGGACTCAGATGGAAGGAAGTCACATATATGGTGTATGCTAGATACTTGCTGATTTCATTCTCTAGGCAGTGATGACTTCCCAGAGAACCTGTAAGAGAAAAACAAACAGAGAATAATGTCACATATAAGTCAGTGTGTGTATACAAACACATGCACATACACACATAATAACAGCTAACACTTCTATAACCCGTTGGTTGCAGTAACTTAATTAGTCACCAGCATAACCTGTAACTAGGTAATATTATTACAACTGTTTATCAGAGAGGAAGGAAGGCATTGTGGGATTAAGTGTCTTGAGAGGGGCATGCTGAGGTGTCTGGTATCCACAGCCTGGTAACCAAGGCAGTCCTGCTCCAGGGCCTCTCTGCCTGTCAGTTCCACTCTACAAGTGTATAATCCACCTGGGTGTGCAGGTGTGCAAACCTGGCATCCATAGTTCATAACCTGGCTACAAATTGCTTTTTCAACTCCATCTTTCTCCTCTCTTAGATGTTGTCGCATTTAAAATTTCCATAAAATTCTTATGTTTAAAAAAATCTTTGAACATATTTATAATAGCTTTTCTGAACTCCTTGTTAATTTTATCTCTCTATTATTTCTGTGTCTGTGCCTATTGACTGATTTTTTTATGGTTGTGGGTCACATTTTTCATGCTTCTCCATATGTCCAGTGATGTTTTAATGGAAGCTGGACATTGTAACATCACATTGCTGCAAGTATCTCTCTCTCTCTCTCTTTCTATTTATATATATGATGAGAGAGAGAGAATATATATAAATATATATAACATAAAATATATTTATATACAATATTATCATATATATTACTGAATAATATAATGTATATTAATATATTTATGTATTAAACTAGTATATATTATATTACTTAAAATATATAAACATATATACAATATGTGTCTTTGGGGTTTTATTTTTCTTTAAGTAGTATTAAATTTTCTTTTGGCAGTAAGTTATTTATATGTGAGCTCCATATTTTTAAAGCTTATTTTAAAACTTGTTAAGATGGGTTTAGGCCAACCTTTATTCTAGAAGCAGTTTAGCTTTATTATTAAGACTGGAGTGTCTTGGGTCTTTCCTGAATATTCTGGGTGTTTCAGGAGTATACTCCACACTAGCTGGATGAATCTCAAAGATGTCTCAGTGCTGTGTGAGCTCTGGGAATTATTCTGCACAGAGCTCCCTACTTTTTGTTGTTTTTCTTCAGAAGTTGTTTTTTATTGCCTAGTCTTGTGGATTCTCACAGTATGCTCATGTTATTCAGGCAAAGACTAGAGAGGATTCCACGCAGATTTGGGGGATGTTTTTATCTGCATAGCTTGCTTCTCTAGCAACCTGCACCACACATTCCAGGCTCCCCATCTTCCCTGAACTCCAAACTCTGTATCCTCAGCTCAGTGAGAGAGCTATGCTCCTTTTCCCAGTATTGTGGCCTGGAAGGAAGGAAGGTGAGGCAATTACAAGGGTCACCTCATTTGTTTATTTTCTCTCAGGGATCATAATCCTGTACTGCCATTTCTAAGAACTGGTAACAATCCTTTTTTATACTCTGCCCTGTTTTCTAGTTGTTTACAGTAAGAAAGCAAATCTGATATCAGTTATTCCATCATGACTGAAAGAGGAATCCAATAATTTATTGTAAATGAATTATTAGTAGACGACAATAGTTTAAACAAGACAGTATGAATGAATTGATATAAAACTACACTGATTAAAGCTTTATGTTTATGTTTTTTAAAAAGCAAATTTCAATGTGCATAGCTTGCTCATTTTCTTTTCTAGGTTCTCAGTTGGATTGTGAGAATTTTTATGCTTTTACCATCTTTTCTTGCATATATGTCATCAAAGTGTCCTGATACATGGTTTTGCAAGGCAGATCCGTGGATTTCTGCAGATATTTCAACCATATCAATGAGTACTATTTCATGCTCAGATCAACTGTGCATACATACAATGAAAATTTACTAGTCTCTATTTTTCTCTCAGTCCAGCCATCCCAGGAGATTGACGAAAAATGAAATAAATCCTGTTGGCATTTCTACAACTCTTAGGGACAAATCCATTACACTTTTAAAGAAGAGAGGAAGTGTGTTTTAGTGGTCAAGGGACCAGAAGAGATAGAGGTACCCCAAGGTTTGGGGTACCTCTCACGGGTCTCACAGGACACAAATGTCCTGGCTGCATAGTGTTCCTGGGCACGGCTGTAGCTGAATGCTTGTATGTCAAAGGGGAGTTCCCTAGCAATGGAACAAAATGGATGATTCAAAGAGAAGGCCCTGAAAGGAGGTCATGTGTCTGAAAATCTGGAACCACTTGTCAATCTCACTCTTACTTTGAACAGGAATCTTCTTTGTACGGAAAGTACTTTTCTGTTGTCTTTGAGCATTCAATAGGGGCTCAATACATGCTTGTTAAGTGATCATTGTGGAAGGTGAGCACACTTCCTTGTAAACATCTCCCACCCCAGTGCACACTCTTCCTCTTAGATTTTAATTTGTTTGTTTGTTGTTTCTCACCAAACAAATACAGAGGCCTTTTTATGAAAGGATCGTTTTCTAAAAAATACCCAGAAATCAAATGTGAAATGAATACTTTGTTTGGTAAACCAACATTTTACAATGTTATGGGGAAGGTGTGTTATTTATTTATTTATTTAGAGACAGAGTCTCCTTCTGTCGCCCAGGCTGGAGTGCAGTGGCATGATCTCAGCTCACTGCAACCTCTACCTTTCAGGTTCAAGCAATTCTCATGCCTCAGCCTCCCAAGTAGTTGGGACTACAGGCACACACCACCATGACTGGCTAATTTTTTTTGTATTTTTAGTAGAGACAGGGTTTCACCATGTTGGCCAGCCTGGTCTCCAACTTCTGAGCTCAGGCAATCCACCTGCCTCTGCCTCCCAGTGGTGTTCTTTATACTCCAAAGTCAAACTGCTATGTCTATAATCTATCACCTGGACAGAAGAAGAACCGAAGGGGCACTGTGCAGCATTAGCACCCTTGTCCAAGTCTGCTGTAGGTACATCAAAGATGCCCGTGCAAGCAGTTTTGATGCAAGGTTGGGATCACTAGCTTTTCTGTCATTCTCCAGAGGTGGGGGTTGGGGAACCAGTCAGTTACAAAGCACTTCAGAACTCCTGGGAGATGTCAATAAAATGAGGCATCTATATATATAATAGAATTATATAGCTCCCAGTAGTGTTGTTTTGAGAGACAATAACCCATTTAATATTTTGAAATGGCTTGCCCAGACAGCACTCTTTGGAACATCTTTTACTTTTCTTGACCTCCGTCTCAAAGGTCTTCCAGCCTTGAAAAAATCCACAATTCTCTGGACTTCGTGAGGAAAGCAGCTAAGATGTCTCATTGCTACAAATAAGATTTTTTCAGAATTTCAGATTGCTGGCGTCAAAAACATAACCAAACAAAAGATGTCTTAAACTTGTTCTTCACTGATCATGTCCTCTTATTCCATGCTTCCCTTACACATTAAGAGCATGAATGTAGATCCAATTAGACTGGGCTATTTCTTAACCTATATTCTTGTCCTTGGAAATGTGAAAGTGTACCATGACTACTACTGATAATGGCCTGCTTTAACAAATACTTTACAGTTACCTGATGCATACTCAGAAATCATTTGAGCAACATGAATTAAATCAACTAGGAGTGTGTGATTATGTAGAATATAGTTTTAGTTAGAAGGCCTGGGTCAACCCCCTGGAATTAGTAGTTCCTTAGTCATTGAAGGTGGCTCCATAGATTATCTAATCATGGTCTCTTTATATAATGGGTGGAATATTTCTCACTTTACTTACTTCATAGGATTAATAAAAAGATTAATAAAATTGCATATAGCATGCATATCTCTCTATATATGTGTGTGTTTGTATCCCCTATTCACATTAGCTAGGTAACAGTTTCCAATTTCTCCAGGAATTTCATAAAAGCAATTTTTATATAAGTAATTTATTGGTAGTGAAGTAGACAAGAGTAATCATAATGATGATGATGATGAATAACAACCATTTTCGTGGTACCCCTTTAAAGCCTTTGCATACATTATCTCCTTTAATCTTAGCATTTGTTCAGTTGAGGAAACTGAAACTAAAAGATCACTTTGCCCCAGTCACACAGCCAGGAAGCCCAGCAGGGATTCACACTCAGGTCTGACTGGGGTCCACGTCTGTGTTCTGTATACTACTGTGCCCCTCTTGCTCCCGGTCTGGAAGAGCCAAAAGGGTCAGCAAGAAAATAAGGAAAAGGAGTTTGAGACATATTTAAAAATAAATTCACAATACAGAAAGAATCTCTTGCCCAATCATTAAAGAATAATAAATCAATAATAAATTATGCAAGTAACATCTGCCAATATAAATATGCAGTGTGACTAGAAACAAATGACAAAAAGTAAAATCTACCTGATTGGAGACAAGAATCCTTTTAAAAATAAATCTTGAGTCAAAGGAAACATACAAATCAAAATTACAGAATTTCTAGAAAAAAAGCTTATAGAAACCATGTTAACATTTTTAAAAGAAAGAAAATAAAAGCAATAAACATACAATTCAAAAGTTAAGAAAACACACAAAGACACTAAAACGTCAAAATAAGGAAAGAGGGAGAAATACAAGTGGAAAAATCAGTAAAGTAGGAAAAAAAAAAACAGAAAAAAAGCCCAGGCCATTTATTGTTTACAGTTTTAAACCCAGGATGTATGTATCTGATATGAATTAGTAGGGGATTTTCAGGGCCCTGGCCACTTAAATAGTAGCATGATCTCATCAGGGCAAATTGGATGGGAGAAGGCAGGAAAGGCAAAAGCATCCCCACTATTCTCCAAACTCCACTCCAAGCGGCAAGCAGAGCCTGAATGGTGTCACTGAACATGCACCCTTACTGGCCCTGGGGGCAAAAGATTGCAAGATTTTGGAGGAAAGTTAGAATAATTATAATGCCCAGGGTATAGAAAACTGTAACTATTCAAACAAGTCAGCAAATAAAAATTTTGTCTGGACTATAGCATGGTTAAAACTGGTAACAGAGAGTTAACCTCAGAGGCAACCATAGAATACATCAAATAGCTTCAACTGATGGTCTCATTAAATGAAAACTTTCAAGCTAATGATCAAGACAAAAATTAATGAATTTTTCAATTGCTTTACTTAAGAAGAAATGAAGTGCGAGGCATGAAATTGTACAAGTGCCTGTTTCTTGGCATGAGTTTTGGAATAATGCTTGTAAAAATCTGACTTTATGTTAGATTTCAAATTAATTTTACATGTAAATTGAATTTTATAGGGAAAGAAAGTTTCCTTTTTTACTTGTGCAGTTTTAAAAAGACTAAATTTTGAAGCGAGTTTCAAAGACAGTGGTAAAATCCTCAAGACAAAGGCCTTGCTAAAGCATGTTCTTTGGACTAAAACAAATGAAACAATTGGATTTTCTTGCTGGAAAAAATGTTCTGAGCATTTGGTTTGGTTTTAAATATCTTATTAGAAAACAGTGCAGGGTCTTGCACTATAAGAATATATAGACTTTCACTATCAAACGAAATCATTTTTAAATTTACAATAATCTTTCCGATTCTGATATGTGTTTATTGAATACATATTATAAAAGTTAATACCTTATCATGAATATGATCTTTCTCTCTATATATGTGTGTGTGTGTGTGTGTGTGTGCATGTGTGTATACACACATACACACATAGGCACTTATATATGAAAAATTTTAATTCATACATATATACTGTGATATACATATTCCAATATAATAGTACCTGGTCATAAATATCACCCCAAGTGTTTATGAATTATACATATCTGATTAGTATGAACTTATATCTAATCACAAGTACTTAGAAATATAATATTATCTACTTTTTGAAAGTCACAGACCTTACTTTAGAGCTGCTCTATATACAGTGTAAACTTTAAAAATCAGAAAAATAGATATTAACTTGTTGATACGATTTGAGTTGTGCTTCAACTCTCTTTTCTCATCACAACTATGTCCTGAACTTAGGTATCACAGCAACTGAAATTAAATGAATGGGTAGAGCATTGCAATTCTCTGGCTAGAGCTTCTTTAAAATGAAATTGCTTTGGAGAAGGATTAGCTCATTGATTTATTAGGACCATGTTATGAATTATTTATGTATCAGAGGCTTTCTATTAAACTAGACAACTTGAGGCTGCAAAGAGACACCGTCAAGGGTCTACGGAAAAGGATTTGGTGTGAGACACATCCTTACCCATACCATGGGCAGGCCCAGGCATGGTGATGCTTTGCTTGTTAGAATGCTGGCCCTGAGAGGGTAGACAAAAAATGCCAATAAGCCATGTCACTGTGGGTGACTTGAAATCGTCAATATCATCTCTTTTATTTCTCTCCAGATGATCTAAAACAGAGATCATTAACTCAAATATTTAGAGAGGACCCCAGGTGACATTCATGAGAGAAGCAGGCCTAATAAGGCTATGACAAATTTGAGAGTGTGCCCAGCTCTACTTCAGATGAGTAGCACCATATCTTTAGGGTTTAAAAAAATAACTGGAATGTTGTATCTAATGTGAAATTTCCCAAATTTAAAACGTTGGCACTATATTTGTATTAATTGCATAGGTCATCAAAACTACATCATTAGGCCAGAGTTGATTTTTGGTTTCAATGTAATATGCTTTTAAAGTGTTTGGTCCTAGGTCTTATTATATGAATAAAGGGAGTGGGGAAGATTAGCTAGTACAGTGGTGAGGGTGTTGTTTATTATTTCTTCATTCATTATAAATTTAAAAGAGGACCTACTGCCGGGCGCGGTGGCTCACGCTTGTAATCCCAGCACTTTGGGAGGCCGAGGCGGGCGGATCACGAGGTCAGGAGATCGAGACCACGGTGAAACCCCGTCTCTACTAAAAAATACAAAAAATTAGCCGGGCGCGGTGGCGGGCGCCTGTAGTCCCAGCAGGAGAATGGCGTGAACCCGGGAGGCGGAGCTTGCAGTGAGCCGAGATTGTGCCACTGCACTCCAGCCCGGGCGACAGAGCGAGACTCTGTCTCATAAAAAAAAAAAAAAAAAAAAAAAGAGGACCTACTATATTCTAAGCCTGGTTCTACTCATTGTGGATAAAGTGGTGAGCAAGTCCCTGCGTTTATAGAATTTACATTCTTGTGAGTAGGAGTGGGTGAGACTGCTGTAAAATGGATAAGGAATGATGAGAAAGAAACGGCATGAAAAGTGCAGATCCATAGAATTTTTGAGTAGTATGAGAGTTTGTTCCTTCTTATTTCACAGACATGGAAAATGACTCCCACAGAGATTAGTGGATTGCTCAGGATATAGTTAAGTTACTGGGAGGATCCAGGCGAGAACCCAGGACTGTGTTTGTGGTTGTGCAAACTATGCAATTACACAGGGCCCCACGCTTGGTTTAATGCTCTGCTGTCACTGTTAGAAATTCTTAATTATCTTTGAACTTGTGATTTGTAACAGAAGTGCAATGCAATGATGAAGCTCGTGCTGTTCTTTGCCGCTTCATGTGCACAGAGCGTGTGGTGGCCCTGAGCACAGAATTCTGGTAACCACAATGCATGGAGTTCAGGGAGACTCCAAGTGATTGCAAGGTAAGCCTGTTATGTTCATTCTGAGTGATTGCGAGGCATGGTGGGGCTTCTGACAGCCCCAAGAGAGGTTACACTTTCCATTCCAAGGGGAACTTGCTTAGAATGCAGAGAGAAGACTATGGTGTTCCAAGAAACACAAACCACCAAGGAACCCTATTGTATCCTTTCTTACACGTGTTACTCCCTTGCAGTAGTCAGCCACTTATGCTGAATATGCTGACATGGAAGGAAAGGGAAAGACAGGGCAATCCATAGTTCTTTTTCCTTTTAATTTTTCCTTAGCCATCAGTAACCCCAAAGGTAGGAAGAGTTTGTAGAATGTGTGCACATCAAGAATTGAAATAAACACATTCAAGTTTATTCTGTGCAGTGTTTCCACTTTTCTGATAAGAACAAAATAAATATGCACGTAAAAACTATGAAATATGAGTTGTGTGATTTCAGTGATTCTGCATACACATCAAATACTCTTACATTGGCATTTAAAACTCATAGCACAATATAAAGCTAAATAGTAAAATTCACTCATAATTTAACTTTTTTTTTTTTTTTTTTGGAGATGGAGTCTCACTCTGTCACCCAGACTCTAGTGCAGTGGCGCGATCTTGGCTCACTGCAACCTCTGTCTCCCAGGTTCAAGCAGTTCTCCTGCCTCAGCCTCCCGAGTAGCTGGGACTACAGGTGCACACCGCCATGCCTGGCTAATATTTTTGTATTTTTAGTAGAGACGGGGTTGCACTGTGTTGCCCAGGCTGGTCTCAAACTCCTGAGCTCCTGAAGTGCTAGGATTACAGGCATGAGCCACTACACCCAGCCAATTAAAAATGTTAATTTTAATTTACTTAGAACCATATTAAACCGCATTAAATATAATTTAAAACCCTGTGATGAAGGAAGGAAACTTTATATTATTTTAGTGCCTTCAATGACTCTTTTCCTGCTTTTTACCAATGAACCCTGCATTTTCATTTTGCACCAGCCCTGCAAACTACGTAGCTATACCTGCTAAACCCAGGTTAGAATCCATTCTCTTCACTTGTAAGTCACAATGCCTCCCTGAGCTCTGGTTTGATGCCAGAATTGAGTGGTGATGATTATTAGCCTAGAAAAGGAAACAATGAAGCCTTGTTTAAATAGTTTTCACTTTATCTAAGTTGTCATAATCATAATTTCATAGTAAGTATTAATATACCCAAACTTGCCCATCTTTGGTCTGTTCTGGTTTTTAATTAATTTATCTTGTAGCTCGGCTCATGAGACAAAAATGAGGTAGTTGTACAAGCAACTCATAAGACAGTTTATGTTAATTACTGCTGTTTTGGCTTGACTGTTTTATCTGCTGTTGAAATAAAAGAGCAGTTCTTTGTCTCAGCTGGAAACAAATGATTAGGATACAGGATGCCTTTTCCAAAGAGAGGAGCTTTTCAAAGAGCACATTGTCATGATTTTGGGAGAATCATTCTGAAGAGACAATATTTGCTCTTTTTTCTTTTCACTTTCAATGCTATTAACATAAATTTGAAAAGATTTTGATAGGCATTCACATCTCCTATGAGGTAGCATATGAACCTGGATACAATTTGGTTTCCAGAATAGTTGGAAGCATTAGCCTTGTGTATCAGCTTGCTAGGGCTGCCACAATAAAGCACATACCAAAAACTTAGTGACAGTCTTAAACAACAGAAATTTGTTCTCTTAGTTTTGGAGCTGGAAGTCTGAGGCCAAGGTGTCAGTAGGGTTGGCTCCTTCTGAGGGCTGGGTAGGGAATCTGTCCCATGCCTACCCCTTACTTTGGATGGTTTGCTGGCAATCTTTGGCATTCTTTGTTATGAACAAGCATCACCCTGATCTCTGCCTTCATCCTCACATAGCGTTCTCCCTGAACACATATCTGTGCCCCTAACTTCCCCTTTTTATAAGAACACCTGTCATATAAGGTTAGGGTCCAACCTAATGGACTTTGTTTTAACTTGTTTACCTCTGTAAAAACCTTATCTCCAAATAAGGTCACATTCTCAGGTACAGGAATTAGGACTTTAACATATCTTTTAAGGGGATACAAGTTCTTGGAAATATTAGACTTGGCCAGGATAAGGAATAAAAATCTTCCAGTCTCCATCTGCCTCTGGCTTACTATTGAATTCTTCAGTGGAGGCCAGCCTGTAGAGGCCTCATGAGGCTGACACCGAAGGTCTCCTGGTGACAAAGATCAGAGAAAGATGTGTCCTTCTACTCCAAGACATTGGTCGCCTGAACAGAAGGTCATGCCCCTTACATCCCACCAGACCGTAGTCCCAGACACATGTGTATGTGTGTATGTGTGCGTATTCAAAAGGAATCAGAAGGACTTGGAAATGTTGCAGCAACTTCCCCCCAGAGTACAGTAGACTTGTGTGGACACCAAATACCACTCTTATCACATGGTTTGATTAGGATATCTGACAGAGCATCTAACAGTCCCTGAAACTTGGAGGGCATTCAGGAGTTTTTTGTTAAACAGATAAAACTAATGAGAGGGAGCTCTGTTTCTTACATACTTTCTCCAAATTTTTACTTCCTGCTCTTTTTTCACTGGAGTCTAGACCATAAGTAGAGGATGGGGATGTATTTATATGTTTAGTTCCTGGTCCACTGTCAGTGGGGTCCACCATTATCCCCACCACTTGTACCCACAACTCACATGCTTTCCATAAAGAAGGTTGATGCTTGCAGTGCACAGCCATGTTTACTTGATATAGACTGTCTAGCTTTTTCCTACCCTTAGAAATTGCTTGGACTTAGAGCAATGATTATGCAAGTGTGTGTCTGTGATCTGCCTGTGACTGAGGTTGACAGTCTCCTTTCTATCTCACTATTTTGCTGCCTAAGCCTTTTTGCTGACTTTGGGTGGCAGGACAGATTCTTCACCAAACCCCACTTTTAGACGTCTATTCCAAATTGAAGAATGAAGTCAGCATGTTATTTTTCAACTTAGTTTGACTTCGTGAATGGGAAATAGTTTGAAGGCTTTTTATATGCTAATCTTAGTCTAAATTGAAAAACTGTTCACAAGTTTTATTCATTTACTCATTCATTTACATGCATGTATTTGCATATTCTCTTCACTATATCCATTTAAACACAAATATATTTATACTTCTTATAAGTGAAGATTAGACACTCAGATGAAGAAGGCAAAATACAGTTTCCTAGGTTGGGGAAACATCCAGGCAGAAATATTTTTCAGGATGTTGGAAGTATGGGCCTGGAGTTCAGGAAAGATATTTGAGACTCAATTCTCTCAAGATGATGGCTTTACTCTTGATATTAAATGAGATTACCAGGGAGAGAGTGAAGACAGAAGAGCAAAGAAAAGGGACAAGAGATAAATCATTACGTTAGGCCAAAAGAGACAAAATTATTCAACTGATTCCTGATTTGGGACTTTGATGTCCCTTTCTGGAATTTAAACAAGCTTGACTTAGTGTTAAAATTAAACCACAGTCCTATCTCATATAAATTTTGTAAGTTTGTAAATCCCTGAAAAACTTCTACTACTCACCATGACTGACATCCTCATAGCCTAAGCTGGTTATGTCTTGAGAGCCAGGGCTAAAAATAATGGCTAAAACTTATGTAGTACTTTCTCTTGCACTAGATATTAAACTGAACAATATTTACATCTGTAATATCATTTAATCTTCAAACTAATGCAATAAATCTATCAATTATCTCCATTTTACATATAAATACCAGGAATGATGAGGTTAATTTGTCTAACATTAAATAACTGAAAACTGGCAGAGTGCGGGTTCACACCCTCAGCATCTGATGTGAGAACCTGTGCTCTTAACCACTGCTCAGAACGGACTCCCATGCCTGTGTCCCGAAGGTTAAGGCAGAATCTCATTCACTTTTCTAATCTCTTGTCTCAAGACATTATAGAAGCCAACGAAAAATAGTTATTATTCAATAACTATTATCCAATGGCACAGACTTTAATTTGAAAGGGTTAAAGTGAAGATTTTTTTTTTAATATTAAAAGGAGGACAGGCCGGGCACAGTGGCTCACGCCTGTAATCCTAGCACTTTGGGAGGCCGAGGCGGGCGGAACATGAGGTCAGTAGATCGAGACCATCCTGGCTAACACGGTGAAACCCCGTCTCTACTAAAAAAAAATGCAAAAAATTAACCAGGCCTGGTGGCGGGCGCCTGTACTCCCAGCTACTCCGGAGGCTGAGGCAGGAGAATGGCCTGAACCCGGGAGGCGGAGCTTGCAGTGAGCCGAGATCGCGTCACTGCACTCCAGCCTGGGCGACAGAGCCAGACTCCGTCTCAAAAAAAAAAAAAAAGAGGAGGACAATAAAGTAAGCACAGACCCTTGGATAAACTAGCATTCTGGTCTTAAGAAAGGACAGGTGAAATAACCTAGTAAGTTAGTAAGTTAGGGTTGTGAAAAGGTGCTCAGATTGTCTTTTCCTTTTCATATTAATAGCAGCTATCCCAGACATTTATCTCATTAAAGGTCACAACTCCACCCTGTCCCCATCACCCTTACCGTGAACCCACAGCAGGGGAAATCACAGAGTCATTCATGGGAAATGCAGGCTGCCAGTGTATGATGTTTTCAGCTTTTACCATACTCACCTTCCTTAGGGCTTATCTAGATGGTTATCCATCCTTCTGACCTTCCTATTTTTAAAATGTTATTGATTTATTTATTTGAGACAGGGTTACACTATGTCACCTAGGCTGGAGTGCAGCAGCATGAACACTGCAGCCTCAGCCTTCTGGGCTCAAGTGATTCTCCCCATTTAGTCTCCCCACTGGCTGGTACCACAGGCATGTGTCACCATACCCAGCTAAGTTTTTTATTTTTTGTAGAGACAGGGTCTTGCAATGTTGCTCAGGCTGGTCTCGAACTCCTGGGCTCAAGTGATCCTCCTGCCTTGGCCTCTCAAAGTGCTAAGACTACAGGCATGAGCCATCAAACTCTACCAAGTTTCCCACTTTTTTCCAAGGAAGAAATGTACCTGTCCATTTCCAAGGCTTACCCTTAATACAAATTGCATATAAGACTATGATAATTTTTCTGAGTTAAGATGATAAAAACAATCAGAAAGTGTCAGTTCAATGGAAGTTCAAGAGGAAATTCAGTGACTTTGTGGAAGGAATCATATTCATGTCTATGTTCTCAACACAGAGTCTGGCATGCAGTATATCTCCCAAGAGTGCTTTCTGAGACAAACTGGAGTAAGATGGAGGACATATTTCTAGCTGAGAGTATTACCTGGAGAGGACAGTCTGGTAACACTGCCAGAAACTCCAGGCAGTTCAAAGAATGCTAAGGACCCAAAGCTTCAGAGGGGAAGGAGACAGAAAAGCACTGATTCTCAGTGCTTTCTTCCTGAAGTTCCATGTTTGGAAGGTTCTGAGATCTGTGTCTCCACGGATGCTGAAAGCTAGACTCTGTTCTTGTTCACATTTAGTTTTGGGGGTGTCCTTAGAAATTCTAAGATGTCGTCATCCTTATGTTAAAAGGCAAGGTAAAAAGATAATTAATGCATCTTAATCATTTCAAGCATCTCATAAGAGCTCTTCGTTATTCAAACTTGCATCAATATTTGGTACTTTTGACATATATATCAACACTTTGAAATACTTCTCTGCACGTATTGGGAAAGTAGTGAGCAGTGACAGTTTGTTGAATGAATTAAAGAAAAAGTGTGTTTCTGAGAGATAAACTAAGACCAGAGACCATTATTCCGTGGTATAACCAACTGAGTCATATAATTTGATTTTTTCAGCACCCAGGATGCAGACACAAGGAAAAAGTGGTGGTTTGCTTGACCCAAAATCAGAGATTTGCTAGGTTAAGTGGGTGGGACATACGAGATTGCTGATGAGAAGGCAGAGGGAAAGGTGACTCTATGCCAAATAGGGAGTTAAGCATGAAAAGAGCCCACATGAAAGAATCTGGGGACCGAAGATGGGCACTATCCCAGGGAAGATGTGGTGAGAAAAGGGGGTGGACTGGAGATGTGGATCTGAAAGTTCTCATCTCCGAATTAATTATACTAAAGTGGAAGACTTCAGAATATTGATGAAGGAAAAAGATAGCTATGCATTGTTTGATGAAATGGAATTATGAAAGTCAGTTGTAAGATTCTTTTTGAATGCTCCTTGAGGTTCTTGTCTTCATCATAGTTAAACAGTTAAAGTAGCCTAGGGAGACATGCCTCCTGCCTAGCCCATTTCAAGTTATCCTACACAGCATTTCTAAAAGCAAGAAAGAAGAGAGGCTCATCAAGTCTCAGTATTCATATTCTCTTATGTGAACATGTCCATTTGTGCTGCACTGTAAACTGACTATTCTCGGCTAGCCCAGCCTGCTTAGCAGTCCGGATCTGTTCTCTCTGGACTATGCCAGTTTTGGAAGATACCCACTGGACTGTGCTTTTGGAATCTGGGACGTCTTTGGTTCTTCTCTCAACTCTTAGATGCTAAATTTAATCTCTGTTTAGAAACCACCTACTTCCCTCTCTACATTTTGGCCTTAACTCTTCTTTCTTAACTCTGGGTACCTTTGCTCCATTCCTTACAGTAGATGAATTCACAGCTATGGTCTTCTGTCTTTACAGAACTTTATTATCCATCAGACTCGTTTGGCTTAGCTACACATTAGGCCTGCCTTTCTTTGAGTTTATTGCACTTAGTTGTTTTCCAAGACCTTATTCAGTATCTCTCAGGGATCCATTCCTAAAAGTACCTGCTCTTTAATTCTTACTTGGTAAGGTCTAAGAAATGAGACCACACTTCAAGTATTTGATCTCATCTTAATTTCCCTGAGATAGGCCCAAGGGGCAGTGTGTGTCTATAATTATGGCAATGACACTACCACTCAAAAAGTAGGGTGGATGCTTTAGGGCAGAAATCTCTTTCCCTGTGTCCTTAAATCAGAATAGATGGAGACACTATGGGTTAGAGAATTAGCCATCGAGGCTTCTTCCTTAGCTATTTCAAGGCAAGACTAGACTAGCCTAGACAAAGAATTAGTCTGGCAGATAATATTCCTTATAAAATACAGTAGCACAGAATGTCTAATAAGGAAGTTTATGGATGATTGCTCTTCCTTGAAAATTGCAGCTTTAATCTTGTTGACCTTTCTTGGAACACGAGGGCAAAACATATCCGGCACTGAGAAATTTGCCATCATTTTAATGTGCGCTCTCCCCTCCTAATAGAATGCTTGTGTGTATCAAAATTGGGGAGCAAAAGGGCTCTGCTGCCGTAGAGAAACTGATACCCGAGCAGGCACTCAGGAACCCAGCATTAGCAGGTCTTATCTGTGTTTTAAGAGACAGCTGGTCTAGTGAAGTGAGAAGCATTTTGTTCTCTAAGCAAAAAGCTTCAGGGAAGGGAAGTTTGGGAAACTGTGAGGTTACTTTTCACATTCAAATTAGTTGCTTTTATTTTCAGAGAAATTAATTTTTTTTCTATCATTGTGTGTTTTGAAGATGTCTTTTTCTAAGACCTTTGTTTTGGGGTTTGTTGTTTCTAAGTATTTGTCTAAAATTGTTCTTATTCTGAACCAAGTAAACATCTTCAATTCTTCAGCTTTTCCTATTTTTTGATGGGTGACGGGAATGCTGCAGATTAATGCATTTGATTACATTTAACACCAATTTTTCTTCATACAAACACATCTACTGAAAACTAGTTTGCAAGGATGAAACTCAACTCTTAGGCCTCATACACCAGAAAAATACAATGTCCTCTGATATGGAGCCTGGGCAAAGGTAGCTGCCCATTCATACAAGCTAGAAATGAGGTTTCTCCTGGCCTCCTCTCATCCTTTATCCTCTGCATCTAATTCACAACACACAATCCTCAATTTGACAAGAGCTGTAGCACTACATAGATGTATTGTTTCTCTGGATCAACTTTAATCAAAGTGTTTTTGGCAAAATACTAGCTTCTACAGATGCTCTAAAATATTCTCCACATAGTTAATTTGAGAAACATAATTGGGAAATTAATTCCAGGCAAATTAGTTTGATAGTACGGGAAATAATGACTTTTTAAAAATTCACAATATACATTAGTGAATTAAAGGCTCTGAAAAGTCCCACAACAATGAACTCTCTTGAACATTTTTTTTGCTTTTTTTTTAATTAAGCAATGGCATGAAGAATTGTTTTTGCGTGTGTGTGTGTTTTCTTCTCTAAGAACCAGTGTGCCTATTCCCTAAGTATTAACTAAATGAGTAAAGATTAAGTTCACCACACACTTTTAGTAGTTTTACTCTCTTGAACATTTTTAGCCCAGAGTCTCTCAAATTTATTTGAAGAGGAAATCCCTTTTATTTTGTTTTGCATAATACCTATTCATTTTGGATAAAACTCAGTTTTTAGACAGCGATGGAACCTAGGCAATTATTTGAATCTCTGTAGAACTGGCTTTATTGAGGTGCACTTTGGCTTTACTCCATCTGCCTACACTGAGGGGCATACTGAGATGTTGTTCTGGAAGCTCTAATTATTAAATTAATTGAAGGACTGATATTGAGGAAGTGTTCACTACAGACCACTTTTCATGAAGACCCAGGAAGAAATTTTTGCTGAGTCTCAGTATCAAGAAAACTGTGATTCTTTTGGGTAACAAGTATGTTTTTATGTTATAGACACTTTAACGTTTTATGAATACTATATATTATGTCCTCTGTGCCAGCAGGTAGAAGAGTCAGATTTTAAGTCACCTGACCTGAGATTCCCAGCATGCAATTTATTTCCTAACCTCTTTCCTGGCTTAATTGTTCTCAAACACTTTATTTCGCCATCGTCACACCTATTTAATTAATATAAAGTTTCCTATTCCAGTGTATGCATTTTATAAATTGGAGTGCATTCCTATTATAACAGAGAGGGTATAAATACATCATGTTTAACATTTCCCTTCAACATTTAAATAAAAGAATGAGACAATGAGGAGATTAAACTCTCACATAATTCTCTTACACCACACACTATACTAGCTGCTTTGAGGAATATCAATTCAGAAAAATACTGATATTAAAAGCTTTATAGTTTTATCTTTTACATTTAATACTATGATCCATTTCCAATTAATCTGTACATATAGCATTAAATAGGGATACCTTATCTTTTTCCGTATAGATATCCGGTGCTCTGTTGAAAACATTTTCTTCACCATTTAATTGCACTGGCAGCTGGAGTGGGCTGAATGGTGACCGCCCCCCCACAAAGTTATCAGATCCTAATCCATGGAAACTTTACCTTCTTGGTAAAGTTTTCACAGGTGTGATTCAATTAAGGATCTTGAGATGAGGGGATTGTTCTGCATTATCTGGGTGGATCCTAAATGCCATCATAAATGTTCTTCTAAGACACAGGCAGAGAAAGATTAGACACACTCAGAAGGCAGAAGGAGGTGTGATGATGGGAGCAGAGTGAGTGATTTGAAGATGCTATATTGCTGGCTTTGATGGTAGAAGGGACCATGAGCCAAAGAATTGGCTTCAAGTATAGAAGAGGCAAGGAGTGAATTCTCCCCTACAGAGCTGTAGAAGTGTCCCTGCCAACACCTTGCTATTAGCCTAGTGATACTAATGTTGGACTTCTGGCCTCCAGAATTTTGAGAGGATTTAAAGAAACTAAAAAAAAATCTTTGGCTATGGTATAAATCACATAGCAGGAAAAAAATGAGGGCAGCACAAAGGAAGTCCCCCCCACCAACCATCTCCACAGGGTGGGAAACAAAAAACCCTTTGGAATTAGGGAGAAGTTTGGGGAGTAAGTTAGAGAAGACTAGACTAAGGGTAGAGACACTACTTGAGTTCCTTGGGAACCAGCATATGTCTTTCCCCGGCTTCGCACCATGATGGAAGATGTGAGGCAATATAAACCTCAGACAATTGGAAAGCAGGTGCATTCCACTTTGTGTTTGGAAATATGAGAGTCCCAAAAACCAGCACAGTGTGGCAATGGTCAAGTTGTCATGACCAGGGAAGACTTCTAGCAAGTGGGCTCAAGAGAAGATTCAGGGGAGTTTCAGGGAAAGCAGCTGATTGTTTCTGAGCACCTGAGGATGCTGCAGGGAAACACAGTGATAACTGAGTGACTAAAGCCAGATTAGAGATAAAGAAGCTGCAGAAGGCAGGGAGCTGCCATCTGGAGGCATTGACTAAGTTCCTTGTCTTTAGTGACTGATGTTGGCATAATGCCCAAAAGGCCAGTGAGACCAGACCAACCTCGGTGGTATCAGCTGAGGATGCCCAGTGACATGGCGGGCTCATGCTTAGAAATTAGGACGATAAGATCTCTCCAACTCAAGCCCATGGGGATTGCTTACTCTTTTCTGGTGCCAGAAGAGGGCAACACATGAATCTCTCTGGGAATTTAGATCAACATAGGAGTTGACAATAGAGATAGGGAAAGGGAAGGAACCTCCAAAGACTGAATATGCTCCCCAAAGTGGCTAAGAATTGGAAAGCAACTGAAATAATAATTTGATTTTAAAGGTCACTGATTGCTGTAGATTTATTAAAATTGGGTAGAATAATTTTTTTTTTTACTCTGTGGAGATTGAAGCTTTAGGAAAGAGTTGAATTTAGATATAAAAAAAGAATAAAGTTATATTTAGGCAACTCAATTGTTAGTGCATAAGTTTTGACCCTGCTATATACATACATATATATATAATCACTAATTTCTATTACAACTGTAAGTAGCTAGCTAACATTTCCATTTTATGGTTAATGAGTATGAGGCTTAATGAGATAAGTAAATTGTCCATGTACATATTGTATATGGAAACAGACTTCAAATCTTCAAACCCTGGTCCATCCAACTCCAAAATTTGTGCCTTTTCCATTGTTAACACATTGCCTCTGAGGGAGAAACCACCATCAAAAACCTGTTAGAGCCACAGAGAGTTCACTTCACTTTCCTCAGTTTTCCATCTGTAAAATAAAGGTCCTTCCCAGATCTAACATTCTATAATTCTATTATATGGTTTAGCAGAGAGAAGTGAGTAATTTGTTTCTCTATCAGGTATTTCAAGAGTCACCATCTTAATTATATTAAAGTTGAAATATGAAACCGTTGAGAAATTGAACCGGAATTCGATGGAAAGTTCGGCACATGACATACTCATTTTCTTTTCTTGTTGGTAGAGTCCGAACAGGGAGTCAGGAAAGTCTTATCTAGCCACCAGCATTATTCAACTTGAAGGAACATAAAGTAATTGGAGTGTTGTTTGTTTGTTGGTTTTGGCGGGGCAATGAAGAGAACTCTGCAATGTTTGTTTTGATCAAAGCAGGTGGTGAGAGCTAAATTTTACCATAATGAAAGTTGTTAGACCTCTAACAAGTACTAAAATCTCTTTGCAAACAACCTCTTATTATATAAAGTTTGGGTTGGAGACACCTGTTTCAAATATAATAGGAATCAAGATGGGAGAGAGAAAATAGAGTTTCTAAATGTCTTTTCTTATTCTAGATTCTTCTTTAAGCATTGAGAAAAAGTATATTCTTCAAATGATACAACTAGCTGCAGAGATCTATTTCTCATTGCTCTAAAAACCCGTAATTCCTAATTAAGCCTTTTCTGTACCCCTACTTATCTTTTCTATTTTAGCCTGCCTTTTATTTAAAAGAAAAACATGTCTAAAGGTCGTCATAAAAGGTTGAGAGTTTTGTCTTTCAGGACTTTAAGGAGATTGCTCCACTGTCTTGCTTGCATTGTTTCTGATTAGAAAGCTGACGTCATCCTTATATTAATCTGTCTTTTCTCTCTGGCTGCTTTTAAGATATTTTCATTATTACTGTTTTTTGGCTATTATAGGCTGAAATTTGTTCCCCGAAAATTCATAGTTGAAACTCTAACCTCCAATGTGATGGAATTAGTGCCCTTTTTATTTTTTATTTTATTTTATTTATTTTATTTTTTTTTTTGAGACGGAGTCTCGCTCTGTCGCCCAGGCTGGAGTGCAGTGGCGCAATCTCGGCTCACTGCAAGCTCCGCCTCCCGGGTTCACGCCATTCTCCTGCCTCAGCCTCTCTGAGTAGCTGGGACTACAGGCGCCCGCCACCACGCCCGGCTAATTTTTTGTATTTTTAGTAGAGACGGGGTTTCACCGTGGTCTCGATTTCCTGACCTCGTGATCCACCCGCCTCGGCCTCCCAAAGTGCTGGGATTGCAAGCGTGAGCCACCGTGCCTGGCCTTAGTGCCCTTTTTAAAAGAGGAAGAGACACCAAAACCTTCTCTCTGTGTGTGCATGCACCATGGAAAGGTTGTGTGAGGACATATAGCAAGAAGCTGGCCATCTGCAACCTAAGGAAAGAGTTCTCACTAGACACTGACCCTGCTAACATCTTGATCTTAAATTTCCAGTCTTCAGAAGTGTAAGAAAACACCTTTTGATTATGTAAGTCACCCAGTTTACGGTATTTTGTTATGGCAGCCTGAGCAGACCAAGATGTTAGCAATCTGATTGTGCTGTTCCTTGGTGTAATGTCCTTTATGTTCTGTGTATTTGGAGTTCACTGAGATTCTCGGACATGTGCATTTATTGTTTTTTTCAAACATGAAAGATTTTCAGCTATAATTTTTTCAAATATGTTTTCTTTTTTTTTGTTTGTTTTGTTTTGTTTTGAGACGGAGTCTCGCTCTGTTGCCCAGGCTGGAGTGCAGTGGCGCAATCTCGGCTCACTGCAAGCTCCGCCTCCCAGGTTCCCGCCATTCTCCTGCCTCAGCCTCTCTGAGTAGCTGGGACTACAGGCGCCCGCCACCACGCCCGGCTAATTTTTTGTATTTTTTTTAGTAGAGACAGGGTTTCACCATGGTCTCGACCTCTTCCAATTCCCTCATCTTTGAGAATTCCAATTACACATATATTAGACTACTTTCACTTGCCCCATAGCTCACTAATGCTCTTCAACTTTTATTTCTATTTTCTGTTTCACTTTGTATATTTTGTTTTGTTATGTCTTCAACTTTACAGACTTTTTTTTTTTTTTTGCAATGTCTAACCTACTGTTAATCACACCCATTGTATTTAGCATCTCTAGAAGTCTTTTAAAAAATATATTCTTGGTCAGGTGTGGTGGCCCAGGCCTATAATCCCAGCACTTTGGGAGGCCAAGGCACCGTGGATCACCTGAGGTCAGGATTTCAAGACCAGCCTGACCAATATGGCGAAACCCTGTCTCTACTAAAAATACAAAAAATTAGCAAGGCATGGTGGTATGCACCTGTAGTCCTAGCTACTGGAGAGGCTGAGACAGGGTAATTGCTTGGAGCCAGGAGGTGGAGGTTGCAGTGAGCCAAGATTGTGCCATTGCACTCCAGCCTGGGCAACATAGCAAGACTCTGTCTCAAAAAAAATTATATATATATATATATATACACATATATACACACTTTGTCTCTATTTCACACACTCGATTTTTCTCTTCCTTTTTGAATATAAGGAATATGCTATGGAGTGAACGTGTACCCCCCAAAATTCATATGTTAAAGCCTTAAACCCTAATGTGGATTTATAGAATTTGGAGGTATGTCCTCTAAGAGGTTTGGACCTGGTAAGGGAAGGAAGAAAGACCTGACTGCTCTCTCTTTCTCATGCTCTGCCATGTGAGGACACAGTGAGAAAGTAGCCATCTACAAACCAGGAAGAAGGCCCTCACCAGAACCTGATCATGCTGGAAACCAGCTTTCATAATTCCCAGCCTCCAGAACTATGAGAATTGAATTTCTGTTGTTTAAGCCGCCAAGTCTATGGCATTCTCTTATAGAAACCTTGACTGACTGAGACAAAATCCAATTATAATAATACTTTTAATTTCCTTGTCTACTAATTCTGTCATCTTTGAAATTTGAAATTTCTGGGTTTCATTCATTGATTTTTCCCCACTCCTCATTATGGGTCATATTTCTAGCTCCTTTGTGTGCCTGATAATTTTTATTGGATGCCAGACGTTGTGTATGTTATTTTGTTTAGTGCTAGATATTTTTGAATTTCTATAAATATTCTTGAATTTTACTCCAAGACAAAGTGAAATTATTTGGTAGTAGTTTTATTCTTTTGAGGATTACTTTTCAGCTTTATTATGTGAATCAGAGCAGCCTTGGCTTAGGGCTGATTTCTTCCCACTATGAGATAATGCCTTCTGTGTTCTCTACTCAATGTCCTGTGAATTATGAGGTTTTTTCTTCACTTGCTAGAATGAACACAAACTATTCCCAACTCTGTGTGAGTTCTGCGGATTGTTCCTTCTAATACTTTAGGGTGATTTTTCCCTCCCATGCCAGGCCATTTTCTTATAGTACTCAGCCATAGATTCACATGAGCTGCTCAGGGGATTTCTGGAATTCTCTTTCTATGCATTCTGTCTTCTCCCATGATCTTCCCCACAAACTCTTCTCTCCTGGTCCTCTCCAGGTTTTGAACTGAATGTTCTCAATTCACAGAGATTTCTAGCCTCCATTTGGACTCCCCTTCCCTGCCCTATTATGGCCTAGGAACTCTCCCAACTCTAAGCAGATGCCTTCATAAGTCTTACTTTGTCTATTTCTTCCCTCTCAGGACTTATATCCTGTACTGTATATATAATATCTAATATAGAATGACCACTGTTTTATGTATTTTGTCAGGTTTTTTTTTTTTTTTATCTTTCAGTCAGGAGGGTAAATCTGGTTTCTTTGACTCCATCATGGCTGGAAGAGCAGTCAGTTTACTTCTGTTTACACTTATCCTTGCTTCTCTCTTCACGTACCTTTCCTGGCTTCTGTCCTAGCCTAAACAAATTAAGATCAGTATTTTAGTCAGAGTTCTTTAGAGAAACAGAACCAGTAAGGTAACTCCATCTATCCGTCTGTCTGCCTATCATCTATCTATCTATCTATCTATTATCTATCTATCTATCTATCTATCTATCTATCTATCTATCTATCATCTATCTATCTATCTATCTAATCGATCTATCTCATATATAAATATATGAGAAGGAATTTCTTTTGGGAACTGGCTAATGCAATTATGAAGACTAAGTCCCACTGTGTCATTCACAAGCTAGAGAACCAGGGAAGCTAGTGGCACGGCTCAGTCCAAGGCTGAAGGCCTGAGATTCTAGGGGGCTGCCGATGTAACTGCAGTATTCAAGGCTAAAGAATCTGGAGTCCTAATGTCCAAAGGCAGGAGGAAAAGGATCCCAGCTGCAAAAGAGCATGGAAGAGAGAGAGAGAGCACACACAAATTCACCTTTCCTCTGCCCTTTTGTTCTATCCAGGCCCTCAATGAATTGAATGGTGTTTGTCCATATTGGGTGAAGGCAGATCTCTGTCCTTAGTCCACTGACATAAATGTCAGTCTCTTCCAGAAACACTCCTACAGACACATGCCAAACTTTTCCTTTACTAGCTATCTGGGTATCTCTTAACCCAATCAAGTTGTCACTTAAAATTAACCATCACATTCAGTAACATTTAAGTTACATTTGGTCCTGTTTTCATGACTGCTTCTCTTAAATCCCAAACATATATAACTCTGTCATTATTATTGGGCATTTCCATCACATGATTCTAGTGCTGCATTGTCCACTATGATAGCCACTGTGTTATAGTAAGTATGCGAACTTGAATCCTTCCCTCAAGAAACTAATAACTTACTAGAATGGTAAAACAAATGCACAAATATCAAAACATGGTAGAATACAAAAGAGATAGAAATGAAATTACAAGTCAAAAGAGGTAAGTATTTTGTTTAACTTGGCAACAGGAGACCACTGCAGGTTGGAAAAGATTGAAAACCTCCCAAAAAAGGGGCTATTGAATACTTGCATCATGGCTAGTCCAAGCTGAGATGGCCTGTAATTGTGAAATATACACTAGATTTCAAAGACTTAATAGAAAAAAAGTAAAATATCTTCTTTATAATTTGTTATATTTACTGCATTTTGGATTGAATATATTTTGCACATAATTTCATGTTACTTTTTACCCTTTCGTTACTCTTTTAAATGAATGTACTAGATAATTTAAAAATTATACATGTAGCTAGCATTATGTTCCTATTGGATCATGCTTTCCAGAACACTTTCAAAGTAATTTGGAAACATCTACTCTTAATCCTAGGATAGTTGCTATGTTATTGGCATGTTAAGAACAGAAAATGTGTGACAATGAAATGGAGAGAAATCTAAATAGATGACTTAGGTTGTCATCCATTTCTCTAAGAAGACGCCCACAGTGACCTTTGCAAAACTTTGTCACTTTTCTCTGGGCTCCCATTGGATTCGTTGCCACTCTCAAGGCAACCTCTTCCTAGTCTTGCATTTTCCTCTGTCTGTGTCAGCCTAAATATTCTTCCAAGATAGTGGTTCTCAAAGGGTAGTCTCTGCTCCAGCAGCATCGAAATTACTTGGGAATTTGCTAAATATGAAAAATCTCTGTATTTATGATTTGGAAACTCCCACAGGTGGAGCCCAGAAATCAGTGTTTTCATGAGCACTCCCTTTAAGTTTGATGCATGTGAATTATTGAGAACCACTGCTCTAAGAGCTCATATTTAACATACTAAACACATCGTCTTCCAGGTCACCAACTTGCTCCTCTTCCTGATTTCCTTATTTCTATTTGTCTTTCTCCTTGTCACCAAGGTGCAAAACATCAGTGTCGTCTTCACTTCATCCTTTCCTCTCAAAGTAAATCCTACTAGATTTACTTCCAAGGGCCTTAGCTTGGACTGAATACACCTCCTTTAGTGTTTCCAAATGTTTTTTCTCTCTTTTTGCGCTCATCCCTGCTATGTTCTGGCCAAGTTGAAATTACTTTTTTCTGTAATACTCTTCCCAAAGAGCATTTTTCTACTTTTTCTGCAAAGTTCTAGCCACTGGCTAGAAAGTATTCCTCATTCTTGAGAATCTACCCCCTATCCAAATATTACTTGGATAAATATTACTTATTCTTAAAGGTAAGTTCCAAAGCCACTTCTGGGAGGTTTTCAATCTTTTCCAACCTGCAGTGGTCCCCTGTTTCCAAGTTAAACAAAATATCCATCTCTTTTGACTTTTAATTTCATTTCTATCTCTTTGATATTCTACCACAGTTTTTTTTTTATATTAGTGCACAAGTTCTACCCTTCTAGTCAATTATAAATTTCTTGAGAGAAGGATTCAAGTCCAATTTATCCTATCTCCTAAGAAATAGGAAAGAGGGAACTAATATTTCTTATATATACTCTCACCCAGGGCTTTTATTCTTTCTATTCTTGTGCCTCAAATATTCTTCCCCCAAATGACTCTTTTCCTCACTTTCTTTAAGTCTCTTCTCAAGTATCACCTCTTAGAGAAACCTTTCTTCTCTTCTTATCCTATTGCCTTACTTTATTTTTCTTCATAGCACTTATTCCTACTAGACATATATATGCATATATAGGTATATATTTCAAATAGCTTGAATTAGAATTATCGAATGAAAGAATAATATGTTTAATTTCTAAGCTTTAATCACTGAATCTTTAATGTATGGATGGTTAGACCTACCTGTAGGAAGTTTGGAAGAATAAATGAGGTGATCGAAATTCATCACATAACACAGCATTTGAAACATTGCAGCATATGGTAACTGAAAACTGTTATTGTCATTAACATTATTATTCTATTAATACATATTGTTTTGGGGCTCCTGCCCTTTCTCCTTGATAGATTTTATGACATCTGAGTGCAATGACTTTGGCTAACTGATCTTTGTACATCAAAAAGAGGTATCTGGGCTGGGCGTGGTGGCTCACAACTGTAATCCCAGCACTTTGGGAGGCTGAGGCAGGTGGATCCCCTGAGGTCAGGAGTTCAAGACTACCCTGACCAACATGATGAAACCCCATCTTTACTAAAAATACAAAATTAGCCGAGTGTGGTGGTTCATGCCTGTAATCCCAGCTACTCGGGAGGCTGAGGCAAGAGAATCGCTTGAACCCAGGAGGCAGAGGTGGCAGTGAGTCAAGATCTTGCCATTGCATTCCAGCATGGGCAACAGGAGTGAAACTCCATTTCAAAAAAAAAAAGGAGGTATCGGGTAAATAATTGCTGAATGCATGACGACCTCAGCATATCATGCAGCCTATCTAGATTGTAGTTTCTTGATGTACAAACAAGGGAATTAGAGTCTCCCAAGTCTTTTTGGGCAGCGTTTTTTCACTAAACAACTTGTTAAAAACTCCATGGTCTGATAGTCTTGGGACAGAGGTTAGAATCAAAAGACTGTGCTTCTTTTAGTGGTGTATTCTTTCCTACTTCGCATCTTTACAATATCCTCAGTGAGAGACAGACACAGACTTCTTGGATTTGATGTTTACCAAAAGGCTCTAAATATCCTCTCCCTCTTTTCTATATAAAAATACATGTATATAATTTTCTCCACTTCCTCTTGATTAAACACAGTTCTTCTTTCTGCCTTTCTGGATTTTACCCCCAACATATTCTTATGATAAGTCAACCAACTTTTTATAAACCACTGAATCTTGGTGTCATTTGGTGTGGATTGAGCTGCACAGTGTTTCTGAGAAGTTCCTGACAATCGAGGTTCATTACAGCTTTCTAAATTAGGTATCCTCCATGTGAGAGCATAAACAATTGTTCTCAGAGCTGGGCTAGCATTCTGTCTTTGCTGGATCTAAATCTCTGTGTGTTTCTTGAGCAAACATGTGCTCCTTTCTGCTGTAATTTTAGTGAACTTTTTGCCAGTTCCTGCAGATCTTACATTCTGTCTGGGTGACTAATGATATCTTCCCTTTTTTCTTGAGCCATGCTATGATTTCATCACATGAATGGTAGCTCGGTTTCTTTTCTTGAATACTCAGAATGTTGCCTTTTATATGGATTGCCGCAAGCATCAGTAGAATGGGATCTGAGTTGTAATTTATTTGACCTGTCTGAGGATGGAAAAGCAAGGCACATTTCTGATGAGAAGGAAGTTTTGTTTCTTGGAAATTGTTATTCTAAAACCAACTAAAAACATTATCATCCCTTCAGAATAACATAAAGAGTCGGTGAGATAACCCCAAATGGCTATTTAGATCAGGCAAGTAATAGAAAACTAGTGAAGACAGCTGAGAAGAGAATATGGTGAAAAAACACCTCAAAGGGCTAGCCACGTTTGAGTTAGGCAATCGTTGCTATGCTGAACCACATGAACCCAGTATTGCCAGCACTTCTGATTTTTCAAGAGAAAGTAGAAATGTAGATTTTAATATGAATTTTTCTGATTTTCAAAGATTGACAATGAATTAAACTGAAAACAGCATTATTTGAGTGCTGAAGACATGTCTGTGGCCAAAGGCTATTAGTTTGTAATCTCTGGTCTATATGTTCTAATAGATTATTTTAGGTGAAGTTATTAATTAAATAGAATATTTAATTTAAATATTCTATTTAAATTAGTTTAAATATTTAAACTACTAAAGTTTAAACTATTTAATTAGTTTAAATTAAATAGAATATTTCCATTTTCTGCTAAGTTTCATGGAGAAATGCATCTCTCAGGATAAAATGTTCTCCAAAGATATTTCCATTTTTTTCAGAATCTAAAAAGCTTATGTGAGTTGCCTGTGATGTTCAAGACAGCATGAGAGATGCAGAGCTAAGGCATCATCTTCCCCTTTTTTCAAGGAACTCATTATTTAGTTAGGAGAAATAGACAGAATACTTTCCTCCCGATAAAGTGCTATTTCTTAAAAACATGGCAAATGAAAATGTCAAGAAACTATCTGTAAACATTATAAAAATTGTTTAGGAATTCAGAGCTGGGTATGGTGGCTCATGCCTGTAATCCCAGCACTTTGGGAGGCCAAGGCAGGAGTTTTGCTTGAGTTCAGGAGTTTAAGACTAGCCTAAGGAAAATGGTGAAACTCCATCTCTACAAATAAAAAATAATAAAAAAAAAAACTTAGCTGAGTGTGGTGGTGTGTGCCTGTAGTCCCAGCTACTCAAGAAGCTGAGGTGGAAGGATTACTTGATCCCAGGAGGTCAAGGCTGCAGTGAGCTGAGATTACACCAATGCATTCCAGCCTGGGTGATAGAGTGAGACCCTGTCTCAAAAAAAGAAAAATTCAAAGCAGAGTGGTGAGATAATATAAAGCTGTGTTGATCAGCGTAGACATTATGAAGCAGAAAGCATGGATTTAGACATGGATAAAAGGACAGGAGAGAATTGCAGAGAGGGAGCAAAACTGCAAAGAAGGAATTGCGTGTGACACTATTTGTGGGTAAATGAGGGAACCAGTCTTTTGGTAGTTAAAAGTTTAATGTTGGGAGTAAAGTGGTAAAATTTGCATTCTAAATCTGGCACACACACAAAAAATACTTTTGAAAACAGGAAATATGAAACCAAAGAATTTGGGTTGTCTAGCCCTGGCTACAAAGAGGAACACATAACCTTTTTAGGCTATTGCTATCTAATATTAATACTTTAATTTGAATTAATTTTTTTCCTTTAGACTTCGTGCTCAATAAGCAATTCTCTGATTCTCACTTGACATTCCTGTGAGCTGGTGAGATTGGCCGTAAAAGACAACACCTGGATCATAGAAACTTTTGATTTCTATTATTTTGACCCAACTGATTTTACTCTTTTCTCCAAGGATGTTGACACAATTAATTATGTATTACATACGTATAATATATAGGGGGGTATGTGTTTGTATATGTATATACAAATATATATACACACATATATGTATGTATTTAGTAATATAATGTTGCCAAAATATTATTTTCCGTGTAAAAATTCACTAAGCCAGCTTAGTGTTTAATTATCTCTAAAAAGCAGTCAAATAATTTTGAATTCTTATCTTTTACCATTTTTGTCTTACTAAAATTATTTTCAGTGGGCTCAATTAATTTTACTATGGATTTTACTTGATCACTTCTGAAATCCAAATTAACTTTTTATCAGATATAAGTTCTTTCATTTAGAGTTTTCTCTTTTACAGTTATTATTTCTACAGTCTGATTTTCTGAGGTCAAAATTTGCTGCTCTAAATTTTATGATGTTTGATTTTTTTCCTATAAATATTTTGATTATAACAAAATTTATAGGTTAGTCTAGCTATTTATATTTTTATCCTGTATTATCTCTATTAAATCTATTTTTGGATTTCATAATATGAATTAGACAAGAGACTATTAGCTTGTGTTTATTTCTTAGTAAGTTTATGAGATAATGGTCAAGTTTCCTCCAGACATTTCTGTCTGGATTAGATTTCTTTTTATTTTAGGATTGAACAATTCTGTTATTATGCTGCAACAAGAATATGAAAAAAGCTCAATATCACTAATCATTAGAGAAATGCGAATAAAAATCACAATGAGGTACCATCTCACACTAGTCAGAATGTCTATAATTAAAAAGTAAAAGAATAACATGATGGTGAGGTTGCAGAGAAAGGGGAACACTTACACACTGTTGGTGAGAGAGTAAATTAGTTCAGCCATTGTGGAAAGCAGTATGGTGATTCTTCAAAGAGCTAAAAGCACAACTACCATTTGACCCTGCAATCTCATTACTGGGTATATACTCAGAGGAATAGAAATCACTCTAGCATAAAGCGAATGTTCATTGCAGCACTATTCATAATAGCAAAGACATGGAATCAATCGAAATGCCCATCAATGACAGATTGGACAAAGAAAGTGTGGTACGTATACACCATGGAATACTATGCAGCCATAAAAAAGAATGAGATCATGTCTTTTGCAAGAACATGGATGGAGCTGGAGGCCATCATCCTCAGCAAACTAACTCCTCAGCAAACTAACACAAGAACAGAAAACCAAATACTTCATGTTGTCACTTATGAATGGGAGCTAAATGATGAGAACTTATGAACACAAAGGAAAAAATAACAGACACTGGGGTCTGCTTAAGGGTGGAGGGTGGAAGGAGGGAGAGGAACAGAAAAGGTAACTACTGGGTACTGGGTTTAATACCTAGATGATGAAATAATCCGTATAACAAACCCCCGTGACCTGAGTTTACCTGTTTAACAAACCTTCACATGTATCCCCGAACCTAAAATAAACATTAAAAAAATTATATTATTAATCAGTTTTTTTCCCATGAACTTCTAATCAGATTATATACCATGTACTTGCTGTCTGTGACATTGGTGAAACAGAGAATAAACAACGGGATCAAAGTAGAGGGACTGAAAGTACCGCTTCATGGCCAGCTACCTTAGACACCCTGGTTTTATGTGGTTATCTTGGGCTCATTTGTTCAGCAAGTATTTATAGAGAACTTACATGTGTAAGACACAACACTTTGCAAATATAGGGGTGAGCATGTTTCCATAAACCTTGTGCTCATGGAGCTCTCAGTTCAGTGGGGAAGACAATACAATGGTCAATTACCATAATGTTTGATGGATATTACAATAAGAAAAACGCTAGGTGCAATGGGAGTGCAAAACCAAATATAGCCTGAAGGCCAGGGAGGCCCCTCTAAAAGAATGATGTCGGGGCTGAGGCCTGCAGAAAGAACAGCAGCCAGAAGAAAAGAAAGAAGATGTGGTGGACAGTAACAGCATTCCAGGAAGCTCTGTCATTGCTAGAGCCATAGAGTGGGAGGAGAGCGGATCGAATGCGGTAGGAGGGAGGGAGAGATCAGATCATACAGAGTTTTGTAAGCAATTTAGAGTGAAATTTACCTAAACCACACTATAAAGCCATTAAAGTATTTTTAAAAGAAGAGTGACATGAGAAACTCTAGAACAGTATGGAGAATTAGTTAAAGACCACAGGCTGGAAGCAGAGCAGCCAGTGAGGGTTGGCTACTATTGTGAAGGCAATAAATGATATTGCTGTGGCTAGAAGAGTAAAAGTGAGAATGGAAGGAGTAAAGTATCTTAAATAATATGTATTTATTTATCTATTTTTATAATTTCAACTTTTATTTTAGATTTAGATTCAGGAGGGACATATGTAGGTTCGTTACATAGGTATATTGGGTGATGCTGGGGTTCAGGATATGAATGATCTTGTCACCCAGATAGTGAGCATAGTATCCAACAGTTAGTTTTTCAACCCTTGCCGCTGTCTCTTCCTCTCCCTTCTAGTAGTCTCCAGTGTCTATTGTTGCCATCTTTATGCCCACGAGTATCCAATGTTTAGCTCGCACTTATAATTGAGAACATGTGATATATGGTTTCCTGCTTTTGCATTAATTCACTTATGGTAATGGCCTCCAGCTGTATCCATGTTGCTGTGAAGGACATGATTTCATCTTTTTCATGGCTGCATAGTATTCCATGATGTATATGGACCACATTTTCTTTATCCAATCAGCCACTGATCACCTAGGTTGATTCCATGTCTTTGCTATCATGAATAGCACTATGATAAACAAGTGCATGTGTCTTTTTTTCCTTTGGGTTTATACGCAGTAATGGGATCGCTGGGTTGAATGGTAGTTCTGTTTTAAGTTCTTTGAGAAATCTCCAAACTGCTTTCCAAAGTGGCTGAACTAATTTACACTGAATAATTTGTAAAAGGTAAAATAGATTTGACACTTGGATAGATGCAACTGGGAATGGGTGAAGTAGGAAACAGAGTTTGCCTTGCAGAAGGGAAAATTGAATGAAAGATTTGCTAATGTAGAAATCTCTAGAAATATTGGGTTTCGGTAATAATATAATAACAGGTTTAGAAATGCATGGTTTTGTGTTTCCATGAGATAAGAGTACATGTTTAGTGGATAGCTGGAAATAAGACTGAGGCATTCTTGAGGGAAATGACTCCACATGACAGATAATGAAAGACACAAGCATGGATAAGGACACCATGGGTAGATGAGAATTGTGGGAAAGGCACTGGGCCCATGGCAGAACTCAGAATCACCAGTGCCTGAAGTTCAGGTAGAGGAAGGTAAGTCTACAAAGGATAATGAAGTGTGAACAGAGGTAGGAAGAAAACCAGGAGGGAGTGATGTCAGGGAAATCAAAGAATGATAAAAGTGCCAAAATTCTGCTCAAAGATCAAGCGAAGTTGAAGTCCAATGGAAGATGTGTGTTTGACTTAATGACATGTTGTTGATAACGGGATTATGGTGGAGCAGGAAACCAGATTAAGGAGTGAATAGGGTATGTGGAAGTGAAAACAATGAATTCAAGAAGTTTGCTTGAAAAGAAGCACACGAGAAATAGAGCCACAGCTGCTGTAGGACAAAAATGAAGATGTTTGTTGTGAAAAGATACATGGATATAGTTCAAGGATGATGTAAAGAAGTCTCTGGAGATGGAGAGGATGAAGTTATAGAAAAGAATAAGAGGTGGGGAGTTAGAAATCTACAAAGGAGAAAGCATTGGGAACCAGAGCACAGTTGTGGGATGACCCTTAAATTCCAAACAAACAAGTTCTTATGTTATCCTCATGGCCCTCTGAAACCCAACTTGACATTTTTCTCTTGGCCTCTGTGCTCGGATTCTTAACCATATCTCTTCTCTATTTTGGAAACACTGGATATTCTGACTGAGCCTCCTCCTCTCTGTTTTCATTCTCAATCTCTATCTTAAATTCTGCCTCCCTTTGCCCCTTTAAATCCATAAATATGTCACTTCTCCATGTTTCTTACCAAAGAAGATAGATGCTGAAGCCAGATGGCTGTGGGTTTAATATGGATGCCGTCACTCATTTTTGTTGTTTCACTTTAAACAATAACCCAACCTCTGTGGCCCTGGTTTTCTTATCCATAAACATGAATAGATATGCATATATATAATGTATATATATTTGACACAAGGTCTCACTCTGACACCGAGGCTGGAGTGCAGCCTCCTGGGCTCAGGCTCCCCTCCTGTCTCAGTATGCTGAGTAGCCGGGACCACAGGCATGGGCCACCACACTTGATAATTTTTAATTTTTTTTTTTTTTTTAGACGGAGTCTCCCTTTGTAGCCCAGGCTGGAATGCAGTGGCGCAATCTTGGCTCACTGCAATCTCCGCTTCCTGGATTCCAGCTATTCTCATGCCTCAACCTCCTGAGTAGTTGGTATTACAGACGTGCGCCACCATTTCCAGCTAATTTTTGTATTTTTAGTAGAGATAGGGTTTCACCATGTTGGCCAGGTTGGTCTTGAACTCCTGAACTCAAGTGATCTGCCCACCTCAGCCTCCCAAAGTGCTGGGATTACAGGCATGAGCCACGATGCCCGGCCAATTTTTAAATGTTTTTGTAGAGATGGAGTCTCCCTGTGTTTCCCAGGCTGGTCTTGAACTGGTTGCAATCCTCTTGCCCCAGCCTCCCAAAGTGTTGGGATTACAGACCTGAGCCACGGTGCCTGGGCAAAGTTATAATTTTTTGAAAATTAAATAAGAGAACATTGTGGGCCTTAAGTGTGTTTATTTCCATCTATTCCTTTATAAAAAGAATTATCTCTCTCAATCGGCCATCACCTATGTGATTTATATAAGCATCTCTGAGGTTCTCTTTCAGTCTCACTCAGTTCTCATTCTTATTTTATCCTAATGTTGCTTTTTTCTTCACAATACTGGTCATCCTACAAGTAACAACCATTATGGATCATCTGTTGCCACCATTTAAATCAAAATTTTGGGGCAGGAAGAAAGAAAGCTTGAGGGTGGGGAGGGGAGAATTAGGGCCAAGTTGTTTCCAAATCTGTACTCATAAAACGTAGCTAAGAATCAGGAAATAGCATAGGTTATATAGAAACAGAAACTCTCAATCGTGATTTCAACACTGGAGGACATATTGACCATTTTAAACAATGTTGTTTGATCTTGTTTCTTATTTTGCAAAACAAATATTGCAAGTCTTTAGTAAGGATTGGAGGAACTTGCGAATTAAAAACAAGAAACTCTTGAAATGAGAATTGTGAACCTGCGATAAATTTATTTCTGTGCATAATATGTTGATTTCTTACATGGGAGCAGCCAAGGACCTGTTAGCATAAACAAATATCTCATAGAGAATCCTTTGTTTGTCATGTGGTCCAGATCAAATCCCATTGTTCTCAGTGGGAGTAGGAATTTTACACATCACAGCTTTTACTAACAGAGATGTTAGTAAAAGCTGCGTATAAATAATGTCTTCAAAAGTGATTTTACAGGTAACAGAATTGGCCACTCGTCTCATTTTAAAACCTCTGGCTCATTTATGGATGTACCAGTTCATTATATGAATACTCACTTCAGTTCATAATCCTTCTTTTTTGTAATTAACCCATGTTTCCATATAACTTTAAAAGGGGATCTTCAACAGCATTTTATGTAATATTTCAACTCCGAGGCTATAGAATAAGCACTTGAGTTTTCATGATAGAGGTCCCTATTGAATTAGAAGCGAAGTAGAAAGTCTTGACTATTCCTCTGGCCATTTTGCTGGAGACCGTTGAAATGCTGGAGAGCCTTCCTTCTGGCACTTTTATTGAGGGGAGCAACTGTTCTAACTCAAGATAAATAAAGTCGGAAATGGAAGGGAAAAATTAAATCCTGGGAAATCAGAAAATAAAATGTAGGAAAAGCAGCTCTAGTGCATGACACTACAGAGTGTGTCAAGCTGTTTTTGTTTAAAATAACACACAAAATGCAACTTAAAAAAATACGTAGGTGTTGAAAAGCATTTCCTTTTTGGGGTGGGTGTGGTTGGCTTCTATTCACTCCCTCCAGAGCTGTGAACTCTCTCTAACTTGGAGACTCGTCTCCTCTCACTACATCTCATTTCCAAACTTAATGAAAAACGAGGTGTCAGACACTGAAGTGATTTCAATTTGGCTAACAGTTCTAGAAACTAAACTACTGATTGCTTTGTAAGTCTCTGTCCTGAACAGAGCAATTGAACACTACGTGACTATTTATTTCAGAATAGAAAATTCAATCAATGGCTTTCAAAGTAATTGGAAAGTCCTTAAATTGGCCAAACTCAATGTCGGTTACTTCCATGCTGTCCTGCACACATTGCCCTGTGAAATTATTTCGGGATACCCAAGATCTATTTTCCATGTCAGCTCTGATTTGTAGTTGCAAACATGTTCTCTCTTTTCCTCTCATTTTTTTCCTACATCTATGTACTCTAAGAGCTATCATTTGTTTCTGGATTAAAATTATGGAAAAGGGATCTTGGTAAGGCAAAGAGGCTGCAAAACGGGTGAGAGAATATGAAATGCTGCTGAAAACAGGCATCCTTGAAAAAATGCAGTTTTAGAGAAAGAGGGCAAACTCATGGTCTAGATGTCAACTTGAGATTTTCAGCTCTCTGAATCTGAATAAGTTTGTCTTGAATGCCCTCCCTAGACTTCTGTGTTTCTAAGAGGGAATTCATGCCATCTCATGGTGACCTCTCATTTGGACTTTTTGCCTCTATTGAGTTATCCTTGTTGGCTTTGTGTCTTACAGTGTTTGTTTATCTCTCCAATGGCGTCTCCCAGAGGTGCATGCAGCCACTGTTTCTGATTTCTACAACAAATCTATTCGCTAAGAGCCTTCTTATACACAGCAAACTTTGACGAAAGTTAGAGATTTAAATTTTAGGAGCAGAAAAACATTACACAGATTGTTAGACATCTTCATTCATAAAGATCCTGTAGCAAATCTCCCATGTTTCTTGAACAAGAGAACTCCCTTCTTGCCACCCTCTTCTCTTCTTTTGACTCTTTTCTGCTCCATCTCTCTAAGGAGAAAAAAAAAGTCCTCCCATTTTAGGTATTTCCAACCTACATTCCTACATAAAAGTGCCCTTTTGCATATCCAACTATTTAGATGATGATTTGAAATTTCCTTTTGTTTTTTAGAATATTTAGAAGAATCTTTAGATTCTTCCACGTACTTAGTGGGAAACAGGATGGGAAGTAGGGTTGGGAGAGAGGGGATCTATACATCTTCTTGTCTGTAATAACTGAGGACGTTGTGTAAGTAGTAATAGAGTCCCAGTGTTTACCCCTCTAGCGTGGTCTTTATCACCCTTTCCCATACTCTCTGTACTCCGAGAACCCTGGCTTTCTACTCACTGTGGTAGGCAGTGTATTGGTTCTCAAAAGACACTCACATACTAATCTCTGGAACCTGTGAATATATTCCATGGCAAAGGGGAAATGAAACTTGCAAATAGAATTAAGATGTCTAATTAGAAGACTATAAAATAGGTAGATTAACTACTCCAGGAAGGCTGAATGTAATCACAGGGATCTCTGATGTGCAGAAAATTATGCAGAAGAGCAGATCAGATTGATACAGTTTGATAAGGATTCAGCCCACCACTGCCGACTTTGAAGATGAAGGAGAGGGACCATGAGCCACAGAAAACCAGCAGCCTCTAGGAACTGGAAAAAGCAAGGAAATGGATTCTCCCCTAGAGCTTCATCCTCCCTCCTAGCACAAGGTCTTAGCACTGTTTCATCTTCCCAGAAGGATTTTCCCTCTTCCACCCTGCTTCTAGGTATAAAAATTCAAGTTTTAATTTACTACATCAATGCTTATGCTTATTTTCTCATTTATAATATTGATGTTATTCTTTTAAAAATATTTCTGGAAAATGCATATATTGTTTCAGTTGTCAGAGACAACTATAAAATTATCTATCAATTGTACAAATTCAGGCTGGGCGCAGTGGCTCATGTCTGTAATCCCAGCAGTTTGGGAGGCCGAGGCATGTGGATCACTTGAGGCCAGGAGTTCAAGGCCAGCCTGGGCAACATGGAGAAACCCTATCTCAACTAAAAAATACAAAAATTAGCTGGGCGTGGTGGTGCATGCCTGTAATCCCAGCCACTCGGGAGGCTGAAGCACGAGAATCACTTTAGCCTGGGAGGCAGAGATTGAGTCAAGATTGCACCACTGCACTCCAGCCCGGGCAACAGAGCAAGACTCTGTCTCAAAAAATAAAAATGTACAAGTTCAATTTCATCGTTTCTGCCTTTGTACTTAATATTTAACTTCAAGTATTTTAGTATTTTTACAATAGTTTTTTATTTTGAGATAATTTTAAACTCAGATAAAACTTCAAGGATTATACAAAGATCTTCTGTATATCGTTTACCCCAGACTTAACAGTTACTGCATTTTGCCTCATTTCTTTATGAACATGTGTGTGTATACACGTATATAATTTTTTTTTCTGAACTGTTTAGGAGCAAGTTGGAGATATTGTGCCTCTGCACTCTGAAATATTTATGCATTCTCTTACAATGATCAAAATCAAGATATTTAACATTGATACAATATTCTCACTTAATCCACAATGTATATTACATTTTACCTTTTGTCATAACATTGTTTTATAACTATTTTTTAAATCTTGAATCAAAATCCATAAGGATCATGAATTGCATTTAGTTGTCATGTGTTTTAGTCTACTAAAAGCCTGGGAATAAGGTCTTCAGACTTACATTTTCTTTCTTGACCTTGTCAATGTTTAAGATTGCAGGGCAACTACTTTGTAGAATGTCTATCAATCTGGGTTTATATGATGTTTCTTCATTATTACATTTAGGTAATGCGTTTTTGGCAAGAATACCAAATAAGTGATGCTGGGCTCTTCTCAGTGCATCATATAAGAATCATATAATGTTGACTTGTCACAGTACTGGGGATATTAACTTTAATCACTAAGTTGACGAAGTATCCAATAGATCTCTACTCTCTGAAGCAATTTTGAGGAGATACTTTCCAATTATGTAAATATCCTGCTCCTCAATGAATTTTAACCACTCAGTTTTATCATGCATTCATGTTTTTCTAACTCTGTGGCTCCTTATGGATTTATTGGTTGGCTTTCCACTATAAAGAAGAGCTTTTTCTTCTCATCTATCTATCTGTCTATCTATCTAACCATCCATCCTACCTGTAATGAGTCAATGTTGACATTTTCAATTCCAATCCAACACCACACATTACATTATCATTTTAATGCTTTCCATATTTACAATGCCCTTATCCAATAGTTGAGAAAATTGTCTCCATTATCCTTAGTAGATTTAGTTGTTTTCTCAATAATAGAATACATAGAGTATAAATTAGAATTCCTAGCTTCAAATTCTGCAAAAAAATCACCCAAGCATATTCAATAGAGTTCAATATTGTTTGTGTTCTGTTTCTTTTGGTTTGGCATAAAATTTTGCATATTGTAAAATGCACATATCTTAAGTGTACAATTCGATGAATTGTGATAAGCACATGCAGCCTTGGGATCTGAACCGCTATGAAGATAAACAGCACATCCATCCCCTGAGAAAGTTTTATGTCTCCTAACCAATTAATACTCCATCACCAAATGACAACTGCTTTTTAATTTTTTCCGTCATGGAATAGTTTTGCCTATACTAGAACATCCTGTAGGTGAAATCATAGAGAATGAATTCTTTTACAGCCCAATGTCAGTGAATTTCATCTATGCTGTTATAATGATAGTTCATCCTTTTTTAAAATTAAGGATAATTTATCTTTTTTAAAATTCTGTTTCATGACTGTACCATAATTTTGTAATCCACTCCCTTATCAATGAATCTATATATTATTTCCAGTTTTCCAATGTGAGATTACTATTAAAAGCATTTCTATGAACATTGTGTTCAAGTCTTTACATCACACATACACATATACATACACATTTGTTTATGTTGGGTAAATATCTTTTAGTGTAATTGCTGTATCATAGGCCAGGTGTATGTATAACATTATGAAAAACAGCGAAACCATTTTCAAAGGTGGTGGTGGTTGTGTCATTTTCACACCCATCAGCTATGTATGAGAATTCTAGTTGCTCTGTCTTCTCAACAACTTTGGTTGTGTTTGTCATATTAGTTTTAGCCAGTCGAATACATGCAAAGTGGTATCTTATTGTGCTTTTAATTTGCATTTCAGTGATGACTAGTGATGTAGAGAAATCTTTCCAATGCTATTAGCCATTCATATAGCCTCATTTTTGACAAGTTCATTCTAATCTTTTGCCAGTAATTCATTGAGTTGTTTGTAAAAGTTCTCTCTATATTTTCTTTTTTTTTTTTTTGAGACGGAGTCTCGCTCTGTCACCCAGGCTGGAGCACAATCTCAGCTTACTGCAAGCTCCACCTCCCAGGTTCACGCCATTCTCCTGCCTCAGCCTCTCTGAGTAGCTGGGACTACAGGCGCCCGCCACCACGCCCGGCTAATTTTTTGTATTTTTAGTAGAGATGGGGTTTCACCGTGGTCTCGATCTCCTGACCTCGTGATCCGCCCGCCTCGGCCTCCCAAAGTGCTGGGATTACAAGCGTGAGCCACCGTGCCCGGCCAAGTTCTCTCTATATTTTCTACACAAGACACATGCATTAAGAATATTTTCTGGAAGTCTGTGGCTTGTCTCTTCATATTCTTAACATTGTTCTTCAATGAACACAATCTTGAGGTTTACGAAATCTTACTTACTAATCTTCTGCTTCTATTGTTACTATTTTCATATTCTAAGAAATCTTTAGCTACACCCAGTTTATTAAGATATTCTCCTGGGTTTTGTTTTGTTTGAGACGGAGTCTCATTCTGTCACCCAGGCTCAAGTCCAGTGGTGCAATCTCAGCTCACTGCAACCTTTGCATCCTGGGTTCAAGCGACTGTCCTGCCTCAGCCTCCCGAGTAGCTGGGATTACAGGTGCGCACCACCACACCCAGCTAATTTTTGTATTTTTAGTTGAGATGGGGTTTTGCAGTGTTAGCCAGGCTGGTCTCGAATTCCTGACCTTGGATGATCCACCCACCTTGGCCTCCCAAAATGCTGGGTTTACAGGTGTGAGCCACCAGGTTTGGCCCTCCTGGGTTTTTTTTTTTTTCTTCCTAGTAGCTTTGTGGTTTTAGCCTTTATGATTTGATCTATGATCCAGCTTGATTTATGTGTGTGTGTGGCAGGGAATCAAGGGTTTGTTTGTTTATTTCCATGTGCATATTTACTTGTTTCAGCACCATTTGTTAAAAATGCTGTCCAAACCAATTGACTGAACAAATATGAGTCTATTTCTGGGCTCTACATTTTCTTCTGTCAAACTATGAGTCTATTCTGACTCATATATCCTGATTATATCTTACTGTGTTGATGATGATAGTAAATTTTAAATTGAAGTAAAGTATGTCTTCTAATTTTGCTCTTTTCAAAGATTATTTTGGCACTCTTAGGTCTTTTTCATTTCTACATAAATTTTCAAATCACCTTCTCAAATTCTTTTTCTAAAGCCTTCTGAGATTGTGATGTGATTGCTTAGACTCTATAGAAAAATTCGTGGAGAACTGACACCTTAAAAAGTTTAAGTCTGGCAGTCCATTTAACATAGTATAGCTCTTTCTTTATTTAGGTCTTTTCATTTTCTTATCAATGTTTTATAGTTTTCAGGGTAGACATTTTACATGTTTTGTTGAATGTATTCCTAAGTATTTTATGATTTTGATGTTATCTTAAAGCCATGTTTAAAAAGATGTTGCCTTTTCTATTGTTTACTCCTAGTGTATAAAAGGACAAATGTTTTTCTTTATTGACTTTACATTCTGTGACCTTGATAAAATCTCTTATTTACTTTCATATTTACATTGTGAATTTCTTACTATTTTCGATGTACATAATCAAGTTTTCTTTAAATAAAAAGTGATCTACTACATAGGAATACAGCTAACTGAACAGGTGAAAGATCTCTACAAGGAGAACTACACAACACTCCATGCAATATGGATTGCAAGAATCAGTAATGTTAAAATGGCCATACTGGCCAAAGCAATTTACAGATTCAATATTATTTCTATAAACTACCAATATTGTTCTCACAGAATTAGAAAAAGAAAAATCTATTCTAAAAATCATATGGAACCAAAAAGGAGCCACAATAGCTAAAGCAATCCTAAGCAAAAAGAACAAAGCTGAAGGCAATGCAGTACTCGTTTCAAACTATAAGAATATAGTAACCAGCATGGTACTGGTACAAAAGACAGATCAATGGAAGAGAATAGAAAACTCAGAAATAAAGCCGCACTCTTACAACCATCTCATCTTTGACAAAGCCAACAAAAGCAAGCAATGGAGAAAGGACTTCCTATTCAATAAATGGGTTGGGATAACTAGCTAACCATATTCAGAAGAATGAAACTGAACCCTGACCTATTACCATATAGAAAAATTAGCTCATGATGGATTAAATATTTAATCAGGCCTCAAACTGTAAAAATCCTAGAAGAAAACCTAGGAAATACCCTCCTTGACCCTGGTCTTGGCAAATAATTTTTGGCTAAGTCCCCAAAAGCAACTGCAACAAAAAAAAAATTAACAAGTGGGACCTAATTTAACTAAAGAGCTTCTGCACAGCAAAAGAAACTATCAATAGAGTAAACAAACAACCTACAGAATGGGAGAATATATTCACAAACTATTCATCTGACAAAGGTCTAATATTCAGAATCTATAAGAAATATAAACAAACCAACAGGCAAAAAGCCAATAGCCCTTATAAAAAAATGGGCAAAGGATGTATACAGACACTTCTCAAAAGAGGACATATAAATGGCCAACAAACATGAAAAAATGCTCATCATCACTAATCATCAGAGAAATGCAAATTAAAACCACAGTGAGATACTGTCTCACAGCAGTCAAAATGGCCATTGTTAAAAAGTCAAAAAATAACAGATGCTAATGAGGCTGTGGAGGAAAGGGAATGCTTATACACTGTTGGTAGGAATATAAATTAGTTCAGTAACTGTGGAAAGCAGCTTGGAGATTTCACAAAAAACTTAAAAAGGTGCTACCATTCAACCCGGCAATGCCATAACTGGGTGTATCATAATACCAAAAACATGCATACACTCATATGTTCATAGTCATACTATTCATAATAGTAAAGACATGGAACGAACCTAGATTCCCATCAATTGCAGATTGGATAAAGAAAATGTGGTATATATATACCATGAAATACTATGCACCCATAAAAAAGAATGAAGTCATGTCCTTTGCAGCAACATGGATGCAGCTGGAGGCCATTATCCTAAGCGAATTAATGCAAAATCAGAAAACCAAATATCTCACCTTCTCACTTATAAGTGGAAGCTAAACATTGAGCACACGTGGACATATACATGGGAACAACAGACACTGTGGACTACTAGATGGGGGAGGTAGAGAGAGAAGCATGGGTTAAAAAACTATCTATTGGGTACTATGCTGGTTACCTGGATGCAACATATGCATATAACAAACCTGCATGTGTACATCTAAAATAAAAGTTGAATTTTTTATTAAAGAGTGACTTACCTCTTCCATTCTAATCTTTATGCATTTATTTTTTTCTTGCAGTGTTCAACTGCCTAATACTTCCAGTACAATATTGAATAGAAATAGTGAGAACCCACTTTTGACTTTCTTAAATTTTCAAAAATTGTTTTAAGTTTTCTACTTCATTGATTTCTGCTCTTTTTTATATCATTTTCTACTCATCTTGGATTTATTTTTATTTTTTTTTATTTTATTATACTTTAGGTTTTAAGGTACATGTGCAAAATGTGCAGGTTTGTTACATATGTATCCATGTGACATGTTGGTTTGCTGCACCCATTAACTCATCATTTAGCATTAGGTATATCTCCTAATGCTGTCCCTGCCCCCTCCCCCAACCCCACAACAGTCCCCGGAGTGTGATGTTCCCCTTCCTGTGTCCATGAGTTCTCATTGTTCAATTCCCACCTATGAGTGAGAACATGCAGTGTTTGGTTTTTTGTCCTTGCGATAGTTTACTGAGAATGATGTTTTCCAGTTTCATCCATGTCCCTACAAAAGACATGAACTCATCATTTTTTATGGCTGCATAGTATTCCATGGTGTATATGTGCCACATTTTCTTAATCCAGTCTATCATTGGTGGACATTTGGGTTGGTTCCAACTCTTTGCTATTGTGAATAGTGCTGCAATAAACATACATGTGCATGTGTCTTTATAGCAGCATGATTTATAGTCCTTTGGGTATATACCCAGTAATGGGATGGCTGGGTCAAATGGTATTTCTAGTTCTAGATCCCTGAGGAATCGCCACACTGACTTCCACAATGGTTGAACTAGTTTACAGTCCCCCCAACAGTGTAAAAGTGTTCCTATTTCTCCACATCCTCTCCAGCACCTGTTGTTTCCTGACTTTTTAATGATGGCCATTCTAACTGGTGTGAGATAGTATCTCCTTGTGGTTTTGATTTGCATTTCTCTGATGGCCAGTGATGATGAGCATTTTTGCATGTGTTTTTTGGCTGCACTTTTGAGAAGTGTCTGTTCATGTCCTTTGCCCACTTTTTGATGGGGTTATTTTTTTCTTGTAAATTTGTTTGAGTTCATTGTAGATTCTGGATATTAGCCCTTTGTCAGATGAGTAGGTTGCAAAAATTTTCTCCCATTCTGTAGGTTGCCTGTTCACTCTGATGGTAGTTTCTTTTGCTGTGCAGAAGCTCTTTAGTTTAATTAGATCCCATTTGTCAATTTTGGCTTTTGTTGCCATTGCTTTTGGTGTTTAAATTATCTTGGATTTAATTTGATTGTCTTTTTCCATCTTTTGAGGTTGATAGCTAGGAATATTGAATTTAAACATCAATTAAAATATAAATATATATTATATATAATTTATATATAAATATATGTATAAGCACTTAAAGCTATGAATTTCCCTCTATGTACTGCTTTAACCTAAATCCCACATATTATAACATTGTACTTTTATTATCATTCAGTTGAAGTATTTTATAATGTTTCCTGATTGCTGTCTTGACCCATAGGATATTTAGCAGTGTGTTAACTAAGTGGGGCTTTAATAAATATTGTTATTGATTTTTAATTTAATTTTATGTGGTCAGAAAACATACTTGGTAAGATTTAAACTTTGAGTGAATTAATGATTGTTTTACTTCACAGCATGTGGTCCTTGGTAAATATTCTATACATAGTTAGAAGAAAGATGTGTTCTATAGTTATTGGATTATTTGTTATATAAATGTCAATTAGGTCATGATAATCATGTTTAAATCTTCTCTATCCTTGCTTATTTCTTTTTAAGTTCTAGCAGTTGCTGAAACAGTTGCTAAAATCTATGATAGTGGATTTGGCTATTACCCTCTAATTTTGTCAGTTTTTTCTTCATGTATTTTGAAGGTTTGTTATTGGACACCTATTCATCCATGATTGTTGTTATTTTCCTAATCATTATTTTCCTAATCATTTTAAAGTTTCTTTCCTTATTGCTGATAATATTTCTTATCTTAAAGCTTATTTTGTCTGATCTTATTATAGCCACTCTAGCTTTCTTATCTGACTGTTTTTATGATATTTTTTTCTATTCTTTTATTTTCAACTTCTCTGTGCCCTACATTTAAATTGCTCCTCATATATGCCAAAGAGTTGGGTCCTTTTCCAAGTTAAATCCACTTACAATATCTGTCTTTTAATTGGAGTGTTTCAATTTCATTTAATATAATTACTTACATAGTTGGATTTATGTCTACTTTTTTTTCTATATTTTTTCTAGTTGCGCCATTGTTTTTAAAATCTTACCCTTTTTCTTGCCTTTTTTGAATAGCTGTATTTTGTCAGATTCATTTTTAGTTTCTCTACTGGTTTTTAGTGTATTTCTTTGCACTATTTATTTAGTTACAATATAGGGTATTGTAGGGATTGTGAAATACATTCTTAATTTATTACATATACTTAGCATACTATTGTACTGTTCCATATGAGACATGAGATGTAAAAGCCTTGCAAAAATGTAATCTATTTCACCCTCATTATATATATACAAGTTTTCATATATATTATATCTATACACATTGTATGCCCCACAATATGGTACTATAATTTATTATGTAAATAGTCATATACATTTTTAGGAAAATAATAGAAGAAAAAATTATAGCCTTTTATGTTTACCCACTTTTTTTTTTTTTTTTTTTGAGACAGAGCCTTGCTCTGTCACCAGGCTGGAGTGCAGTGGCATGCAATCTCAGCTCGCTGCAACCTCCGCCTCCCAGGTTCAAGCGATTCTCCTGCCTCAGCCTCTGCAGTAGCTGGGACTACAGGCGTGTGCTACCACTCCCAGCTAATTTTTGTATTTTTAGTAGAGGTGGGGTTTCACCATGTTGGCCAGGATTGTCTTGATCTCTTGACCTCATGATATGCCCGCTTTAGCCTCCCAAGTTTACCCACAGTTTTACCATTTCCAAGACTTTTCATTCCTTTATTTAGAGACAAGTTTCCATCTGATGTCATTTCCCTTCAGATAAATAACTTCCTTTTTGCATTTCTTAAAATTAAAGCCTGATGGCAATGAAATCTACTTTTGCATTATATGTAAAAGTCTTTACTTTGCATTCATTTTTGATGAATATTTTCCTTGAATATAGAGTTCTGTGTTGACAGATTTTTTTTCTTTAAGCATTTTGAAGAAACCATTAAATTGTTTTCTGACCTCTGTGTGGCTAATGAGGTAGACATAAACTGTTGATATAGTTGGCTGTGTACCCGCCCAAATCTCATCTTGAGTTGTAATAATCCCCATGTGTCAAGAGCAGGGCCAGGTGGAGATAATTAAATCATGGGGGCAGTTTCTCCCATACTGTTCTCATGGTAATGAATAAGTCTCACAAGATCTGATGGTTGTACAAATGGTGGTTGCCCTGCACAAGCTCTCTTGCCTGCCACCATGTAAGACGTGACTGCTTCTCCTTTGCCTTCAGCCCTGATTGTGAGGACTCCCCAGCCATGTGGAACTGTGAGTCCATTAAACCTCTTTTTCTTTATAAATTACCCAGTCTTGGGTATGTCTTTATTAGCAGTGTGAGAACAGACTAATACAACCATCATTCTTCTGTCACTTCCTGTTGTGCACTGTGTCATTTTTTTTCTGACTTCCTTCAAGATTTTTTTTAATCTTTTATCATATCCAGTTTGACTATGATGCGCTGAGGTAGGGCTATGTGTATGTGTGTGTGTGTGTGTGTGTGTGTGTGTGTGTCTTTATCTGTAAGTTATATTGTTTGAGGTTCACTGGGCTTCTTTGATCTCTATGTCAATGTTTTTGACCAAATTTTGAAACTTTTCAGTAAATGTTTCTTCAACTGTTTCCTCACTCTCTCCTTTTCTTACCTGTTCTAGAACTCTAATTAAACATATATTAGAGTTTTTATATTTCCCTACAGGTTTCAGAGGCACTATACATTTTTTACTGTTGTTAATCCTATATTCTCTTCTTGAGGATGGATAATTTGTATTGCTCTGTCTTCAAGTTCACTTAGTCTTTCTTCTACCATCTCTAATGTGCTGTTAAGTCCGCCCAATTGATGTTTTATTTGAGATATTATATTTTCTAGTTCTAGAACTTCCCTTCTATTCTTTATATTTTTCAATTCATTCCTATCATTTCCTGTAAATTCATTTTTTATGGCCCTTGACAACCAAAATGAGTGATTGCAGCAGGTGGCCCAATCAGTCAAGGTTTATTGAGCCTGCTTGAGGATGTACCTGGAAAAACAATAGTCACAGATGGATCTGTGGCCATTTGTTCCAAAGGAGTTCTCAGGAGGTTTAGTATTTGTATTAGTCTGTTTTCATGCTGCTAATAAAGACATACCCGAGACTGCAGAGCAAAAGAGGTTTAATTGGACTTACAGTTCCACATGTCTGGGGAGGCCTCAGAATCATGGTGGGAAGTGAAAGGCACTTCTTACATGGTGGTGGCAAGAGAAAATAAGGAAGAGACAAAAGTGGAAACCCCTGATAAACCCATCAGATCTCATGAGACTTACTGACTATTGCAAGAATAGCATGGGAAAAACTGACCCCATGATTCAATTACCTCCTCCTGGTTCCTTCCCAAAACACATGGGAATTCTGGGAGATACAATTTGAGTTGAGATTTGGGTGGAGACATAGCCAAACCATATCAGTATTTATATATTTTCCTTAGGAAGGTGGGAGTGGGTGGTGGGATACAGTGAGAAGAATGGTTATATACTCGTGAGACTTTAGCTAGTGCCCAGTAAATCTATATTACACATAAGATAAGGCAAACACATGAAGAAAATGAGAATAGAGGAAGCAGACATCTCAGGGAGGGGTGAGGAAATAATTAATCTCATCGTGTCTTTGTTCTCTACCTGGGAACATAAGCTAGTCGTCAACATTATCAGTGTGGAGTCTTTGAAAAGGCTGGTTTCTGTTTAGACCTTAGGGAAGAAAGCCTAATGGTGGTGATATGGTTAGGCTTTTTGTCCCCACCCAAATCTCATCTTGAATTAGAATCCCTATAATCCCCACATGTCAAGGGAGAAACCAGGTGGAGGTAATTGGATTTTGGGGGTGGTTTCCCCCATGCTGTACTAACCTTTGTTTATGCAAGCAGATAAAACAAATTTAAAAATTTGAAAATAACCACTCAAAGTTCTACAACAGTTAAAATTATATTCAATGATATTAACAGTTCTTTCTTTTATTTCCCAAATACACTCTGATATAAATTGTGATAAAGCAAATGGGTTTACATGTAATTAAAGTTTTTATATCAATATTTTAAAATAACTATAAGGCTCTAATTTGTGGGTTATATGTACATCATTAGAACAGACAGGGTGCTGGCTGCTAGCTTGGAAGGCACATCAACCACAAAGGCATGGATGTATCCAAAATACATGACAGCAGAAATTTAGGGCTGCTGCCTGAGCAGATTCTTACTCATCTACCCTATCATTCAACCACTGTTTGAGCTGCACAACTTAGTGCTTTGGCATCACTACATGAACTCCTTTGTAGGTGCATGGGCCTTTGTCTATGACAGGCAGCAGCAGATCAGTCTTCAGGTGGCTGTTGAATCAGACGCCCAAGTGGCAGGACATTCTTTGATCATGCACACTGTGTTACACCAGAGACACTGCTATTGTATTCATTGGTTTCATGGACTGTGGGTCAGGCTGTCAGACTCCTCTCTTCTGGCTGTTTGCTGAAGAGTCCCAGAAAAAGCTGCTCAAGGCTGGAGGTGGCCAACCCGAATATTCCAGCAACCCAAGCTCCATGAATGATGCAAGGCTTAAGAAATCTAAGGATACAAGAGTGCTGGTAGGTTGGGAAACTATTCTGAAGTACAGAAGTCAATAGACGATTATTATTTCTTTGGTATGTTGGTGGCAGAAACTTGTGTTATGGTTTTGTTAATTATTTTCTAATTGCCTAAAATTTTTGCCTTCTGTATTTTGACACTGTATTTTTTGGCACATAAATGTTCTGAATGCTTTAGTTTTGATATTGACTATGTTGCCAGAAAGGGGTCCTGATCCAGGCCCCAAGAGAGGGTTCTTGGATCTCGCACAAGAAAGAATTTGAGGCAAGTCCATACAGTAAAGTGAAAGCAAGTTTATTAGGAAAGTAAAGGAATAAAGAATGGCTACTCCATAGGCAGAGCATCCCCCAGGGCTGCTGGTTGCCCATTTTATGGTTATATCTTTATCATATGCTAAACAAGGGGTGGATGATTCATGCCTCCCCTTTTTAGGCCATATAGGGTAACTTCCTGACATTGCCATGGCATTTGTAAACTGTCATGGTGCTGGTGGGAGTATAGCAGTGAGGACGACCAAAGGTCACTCTTGTTGCCATCTTAGTTTTGGTGAGTTTTAACCAGCTTCTTTACTGCAACCTATTTTACCAGTAAGGCCTATATGACCTGTATATCATGTTGACCTCCTAGCTTATCCTGTGACTAAGAATGGCTTAACCTTCTGGGAATGCAGCCTAGTAGGTCTCAGCCTTATTTTATCTAGCCCTTATTCAAGATGGAGTTGCTCTGGTTCAAACACCTCTGACATTTCCCCCTCCCTTTTATAAGAGAACCCTTCATCCTAAGGCTTGTAGAGGGATAATCTTTCTTCTGTCACATCTTCAGGTTGAATAGGGGCAATGATATTCCTACTTAACTATTGGGTCTCTTGCATTCAGGGTAGAGAGAAGCTCAGTCGGAAATCATTTATATGTCAAGGGCTATTCATAATTCTTGAGTGCCAATGAAAAGTGATATCTGGAAGATTAATGTATGTTCAATTTAAGAGAACATTCAGTAAGCTTATACTGCATTCTTACACATAGAGTACAACAGCAATATATTTCACAACAATAAAGGAAAATAAGCAATATTATCCCAAGTAAACTAAATTAGAAGACTTTCCATTAACTGAACAGTTGGAATCAAGCTGATATGGGGTTGCTAGCTGATTCTAATACCCGTCCAGAATTAGAATATCAATCCAGATTTTTGCATTACCCATCCCTCTTGTTTCTTCTGAGCTGCTGTCAGAGATCACTGATTGGTTCACAGTAATAATCAAGGTCAGTCTAAATGTCAGGAGAAAAAGCTCAAGGAAAACTGATGAGACTAGAATGTAATAACAGGTGTGCCATAGTTCTTAAAGCATAATTTTTTTCGGTTTCCCATCTCCCATCTTTACTAAGGAGAAATCATGGTAAGACTGATTTGCTTTATTATACTTGGTCTGATTATTTGTATAAAGTGCAGCAAGAATATTTGTCACCTAAGCTCTTTTTAAATTGGTTCTGACGGAAATTTTTCCAGAGAAGGAATCTCAGATAAGACTTTTTTAAAGCTGATACCACACATGGGTTTATACTTTCAAATACCTATAAGCTGAGTAAATTCCCCTCCTACTGAGGTCCCAGGAAAACTTGGGGCTCCAGGGCCTGTTAGAAATTGACATTCTTTACTTACCATAGGTCATAAACCCTGTACAGGGACTGTGTAGACAAAGTATGAGGTCAATTTTTCCCAAGGAGATTTATTGGCTCTACAAGTCAAGTTTGATTCCTTAAAGGAAAGCAAGCCATTTCAGTCAAAGCCTTGGTAAAATAACCTGTTTCTCCAATTGTGTCTTGTTGCAAAAGAAAACAGATTCTTTTTTTTTTGAGACGGAGTCTCGCTCTGTCGCCCAGGCTGGAGTGCAGTGGCGCGATCTCGGCTCACTGCAAGCTCCGCCTCCTGGGTTCACGCCATTCTCCTGCCTCAGCCTCTCTGAGTAGCTGGGACTACAGGCGCCCGCCACGACGCCCGGCTAATTTTTTGTATTTTTAGTAGAGACGGGGTTTCACCGTGGTCTCGATCTCCTGACCTCGTGATCCGCCCGCCTCGGCCTCCCAAAGTGCTGGGATTACAAGCGTGAGCCACCGCGCCCGGCCAGAAAACAGATTCTTATTGCACTTATGCAAATAACTATATTGCCTTAAGTTAAGATACTCACAAATATTAATAGTTTCAAATTCTGGAGAAATCAGGTAGAGAGAAACAAATATGCTCCAACTTTTGTTCACAGGACTATACTTTACTCAATTGTTAAATGCTGTCAATATCTCAAGAGAAAAGTTTCCTTGACTTTGAAAAACAGAACAAAGGATCAGCAACATTTTAAGCAAAAAGTCAAAAATATTACTTTAGTCTTCTATTAGTTCAGTCCATGCAATTAACTCCTGTTCTGCTTGATATTCATGAACATTTCTGCTATCCCTGAGCGTCCTGAAAGTTTTTCCCTCTATTTTAATGTTACAATTTCCAAAGTCATTGGGAACCTGCATTTAACAGCAGAAAGTCCTATAGCTGACTATAACCCACTTTCTAAAGAGGACCAAAACAAGACAACAATTGTCCAGGGAATGGCTGACAAAAAGTCTTAGTTAGGACAGCCACTATTAAAGCCACAATTGACAAGGAAATTTTGGTTACCTCTGTGGCATACAATGATTTTATGTAACAATTATCATTATTAATAACAAACATTAAGTCCTACGAGAATTGTAGGAGTTTCCCATAATTTTGGAACACATACCGATAACATATTTAGACAAATACAGCCCAAAAAAGCCAACTTTGTATTTTACAATGCTTCCTGTAGGACTTTTATACCAAATAAGCCAAATTTTACTGTTGCATTAGTGTACTATTAATGTTAAAGCAATTCTTAATAAAACCTTATAGACAAATTTATTCAATCTTAATCAGTTTGACCATAAGATAAGATTCCTATAAACCTTTTTTTCTCACCTCCCTAGCAAAGTGGATTATAAACCTCTTATAACCCTTTATAATGTTTGTGAAAGAGCAGATCAGTGCTCTAAGAAACACCTGATGTGCTTATATTCCAATGTTCAATTTATGGAAAAATTGAATAATACCTTTAACTTTAGGCAATATGTTCATATTCAGAATTTCTTTTACAATATTAACTTTTTGCAAGCCTTCCATAACTTGCTTAAACTTTTAGCTTTATCTTATCCAATTTAAAACAATCCTTCCACTTTTAAATCTAGGCAAAAAAAAAAAAAAAAAAAAAAAAAAAAAAATTCCATATCCCCTTGCCTTCTTATAATCTTTTACCAGAAACACATTTTACTTTCCTTACATACCTTGCTTGTAAAACTGATTTTATTTTCCAAAGATTACTTAAGTCATGTAATCCAAGAGGCATTCCACTTTTTACTTTTCTGACAAAATATTTGATTTAAGTATTTATTATTTTTAAGCCATTAATCAAAGCGCTTTTATATCATCACACACAACACATATAAATATACAGACAGAAAAGATCCAGTAGTTGTAAGATTTTTCATTTGCCAGTTTTCTAATTGAATTACTGGCTTCAAGGTGGAGCCCTTGGAAGAACAGGGCCAGGAAAGCATGCAGTTTATATAGCTTAATAAGCAGGCACAGCTAGAAGGCAAAAACAGACCCCTAAAATTAAGAGTCCCATTTTTATACCAGATCCTGGATCCCAAAAAGAGAGAATCAGCCCATCTCCCATGGGAGTCTTATCTCTCAGTGGAGTCTAGGGACATCTGCATACTTCCTAGGTGGCCAAGAGCATGCTTCTCTTATCCAAATGTGCAAAAATCCAAGAATCCCCCCGAAACTGCTATTAGCCATCCCCAAAATTATATTTTCATCCTAGTTATTACACACTAAAGCTCTCTTATAATATTAGCAAAGCAATTTCCGATACCCTTCAAAGTCAAAAATGTCAGATAACACAATGCAAAGCCTTAGATTTTGAGAGGGATCTATTCATTTTCAATTCCTGGGGTTTCATGAGGGAAACAAAGGTTTTTCCCAAAATGGGGTCTGTGGCACCTCTTGTTATCCCCAAGGAGTCCCAGGCTGTTAGAGCTTGAATATCTGCTTTTAATCAAGCTGACTTTTGACTACAGCATTCTTTTCTTTTTAAAAAAATTAAATTTCTTATTACCCAACTTTAGCTGGCCAAATGTCCAATGTTTCTGACTTTTCAACTTTACTAAAAGAAACATCCCATGTGCTCAGAGAAAGGAAAATTCAAGATGGTTCATGGAGGGGAAAAGAATTTAAAAATGGCAAAGGTCACATAGATATCAAATCAGAAAAGACTCATTCCAAAATCCGGGCATTGAACCCGGGGCACTATCGTAAAATGGCGAAGCCTTAGCTGCTGAGCTACAGCATTGGGCAATTTCCACTGTACTTCCCAGAAGGAGTCTAGAGAAGCCAGTTTTGAACTTTCAAAGGTTTTAACTGCTCAAGATAATTTTTAGGGCTAGCTCTTGAACACCCAAATTCCTATTCCCTGCATGGCAGAGACCAAGAGAAAGTACCACCACGTGATTACAAGGTCAAGCTCCCAAGGACATTTTTCAACATGTAGCCTCTGGGCAAGATGGTTGCCCTGAGTAACAGAAAAGATAAAAAAGGGAAAGGAGGATGTGTTATTCCATTCTCACCCTGCTATGAAGAAATACCCGAGATTGGGTAATTTGTAAAGAAAAGAGGTTTAATTGACTCACAGTTCTGCATGGCTGGGGAGGCCTCAGGAAACTTACAATCACGGCAGAAGGCACCTATTCACACCATGGGAGAAGAGAGAAAGAGTGCCAAGTGAAGGTGGCAGCCCTTTATAAAACCATCAGATCTCATGAAAACTCACTTACTATCATGAGAACAGCATGGAGTAACTGCCCCCGTTATTCAATTATCTCTACCTGGTCTCACCCTTGACACATGGGGATTATTACAATTCAAGGTGAGATTTAGGTGAGAACACAGAACCAAATCATATTATTCTGTCCCTGGCCCCTCCCAAATCTCATGTCCTCATATTTCAAAATACATTTATGCCCTTCCAACAGTCCCCCACAGTCTTAATTCATTCTGGCACTAACCTAAAAATTTAAGTCCAAAATCTCATCTGAGACAAAGCAATTCCCCTTCCACCTATGAGCCTGTAAAATCAAAAGGCAAGCTAGTTACTTCCTAGATACAATGTGGGTATAGGCATTGGGTAAATATACCCATTCCAAATGGGAGAAATGGGCCAAAACCAAGGGGCTACAGACTCCATGCAAGTCCAAATCCAATAGGACAGTCATTAAAACTTAAAGTTTCAAAATGATCTCCTTTGACTCCATGTCTCATATTCAGGTCATACTCATGCAAGAATGGGGCTCCCACAGAATTGGGCCGCTCTACCCCTGTGGCTTTGCAGGGTACAGCCCCCCTTCTGGCTGCTTTCATGTGCTGGCAATGAGTGCCTGTAGCTTTTCCAAGCACACAGGGCAAGCTGTTAGTGGATCTACCATTTTGGGGTCTAGAGAATGGTGACCCTATTCTCACAGCTCCACTAGGCAGTGCCCCAGTAGAGACTCTGTGGGAGGATTCCAACCCCACATTTCTCTTCTGCACTGCCCTAGCAGAGGTTCTCCATGAGGGCTCTGCCCCTGTAGCACACTTCTGCCTGGACATCCAGGTATTTCTAAACATCCCCTGAAATCTAGGCAGAGGTTCCTAAACCTCAGTTCTTGACTTCTGTGCAGCCACAGGCTCAACACTATATGGAAACCACCAAGGCTTGAAGCTTGCGCACTCTGAAGCAATGACCTGAGCTTTACCTTGGCCCATTTTAGCCACAGCTGGAGCTGAAGCAGCTGGAATACAGAGCACCATGTCCTGAGGCTGCACAAAGCAGGGGGTTTTGGGCCCAGCCCAGGAAACCATTTTTCCCTCCTAGGCTTCTGTGTCTGTGATGAGAGGTCTGCCATGAAGGTCTCTGACATGTTGTGGAGACATTTTCCCTATTGTCTTGGTTGTTAACATTCATCTCCTCATTACTTATGCAAATTTCTGCAGCCGGCTTGAATTTCTCCCCAGAAAATGGGTTTTTCTTTTCTATTGCATCATCATCCTGCAAAATCTCCAAACTTTTATGATCTGCTGTCTCTTGAATGCTTTACTGCTTAGAAATTTCTTCTGCCAGGTACCCTAAATCATCTCTCTCAAGTTCGTCTCTAGGGCAGGAGCAAAATCTTGCCAGTGTCTTTGCTAAAGCATAGCAAGAGTGACCTTTACTCCAGTTTCCAACAAGTTCCTTACCTCCGTCTGAGACCACCTCAGCCTGGACTTCATTGTCCATATTACTGTCAGCATTTTGGTCAAAGCCATTCAACAAGTTTCTAGGAAGTTTCAAACTTTCCCACATTTCCCAGTTTTATTCTGAGCCCTCCAAACTGTTCCAACCTCTGCCTGTTACCCAGTTCCAAAGTTGCTTCCACATTTTTAAGTATCCTTATAGTATTACCCCCCTCCTGGTACCAATTTACTGTATTAGTCCCTTCTCACACTGCTATGAAGAAATATCCAAAACTGGGTAATTTATTTAAAAAAGAGATTTAATTGACTCACAGTTCTGCATGGCTGGGGAGGGCTCAGGAAACTTCCAATCATGGTGTTAGGCACCTCATCACAGGGCTGCAAGAGAGAGAATGAGTGCCGAGCAAAGGGGGAAGCCCCTTATAAAACCATCAGCTTTCGTGAGAACTCACTCACTATCATGACAACAGTATGGGGGAAACCGTCCCCATGATTCAATGATCTCCACCTGTTCCCACCCTTGACACATGGGGATTATTGCAATTCAAGGTGAGATTTGGGTGGGAACACAGAGCCAAACCATATCAGAAAGAAAGAGAGAGAGAAAAGCATTGTCTGCAGCAGAGTGAGGAAGGTGAAATGCTCAGGGAGGCCAGAGAAAGACCCACCCATCCCAGCAACGCTGAATCAAAAGTTCAAGTGGCCATTTGTCAGTCATGAAGGGATCATTTCCAGCAGTCCCATGAGCTCTCAAGTTTCCCCTTTTGAGGAGGAAAAAGCTCCCCATGTCCCATGATCCTATATATGCCTAATTCTGTCACTCATAGCCATAAGCAAAGAGTGCAAGAAAGATTCATCCACAGAGAATTGTGGTTAACATCCCATAGTGTCAGACTCACTTTTAGCTGACAGGGACTTTACTGAGAGGGGCCTCTAACCCCCCAAATCTTAGGAAGGGCTCTAAACTTCCTAAGTTTTGACTCTAATCCAAGTTCGGTCAAGTGTTCTTGCCTTTTATTAAGAGGGACCTTTAACCCTCTCTGTCTTAGGAGAGGCTCTAACTCCCCTAAGTTGGGCCTCTAACTCAATCTCATCCCTTATCTGGGTACCTGACCATTTACCCAAAGTCAGCCAATCAGTACTGCAGTCTATTTCCTTTGGGTTAGGGGTCTCCTCAGTATAGTGCCTTCATGGTCACCAGAAAGATGTTACCGGAAGAGGGTCCGAATCCAGACCCCAAGGGGGGTTCTTGGATCTCGCCCAAGAAAGAACTTGAGGCGAGTCCATAGAGTAAAGTGAAGGCAAGTTTATTAGGAAAGTAAAGGAATAAAAGAATGCCTACTCCATAGGCAGAACAGCCTCTGGAGTTATCCGTTTTTATGGTTATTTCTTGGTTATATGCTAAACAAGGGGTGGATTGTTCATGTCTCTCCTTTTTAGACCATATAGGGTAACTTCCTGATGTTGCCATGGTATTTGTAAGCTGTCATGGTGCTGGTGGGAGTGTAGCAGTGAGGACGAACAGAGGTCACTCTCATTGCCATCTTGGTTTTGCTGAGTTTTATCTAGCTTCTTTACTGCAACCTGTTTTATCAGCAAGGTCTTTATTACCTGTATCTCATGCTGACCTCCTATCTCATTCTATGACTAAGAATGCCTTAGCCTTCTGGGAATTCAGCCCAGTAGGTCTCAGCCTTATTTTATCTAGCCCCTATTCAAGATGGAGTTGCTCTGGCTCAAATGTCTCTGACAATCATAATTTTCATCAATTTATGAAAATATTCCATTTCTCATTGTAATTATAACTTTACTTTCTCTGGCTAGAAATGCCATAAGCATGGTTTCTTTTATCTTTACTATTTGTCTAATACTCTTTATTCTTTTAGATTTGATGTTTCTTTGGCCTTTTGATTTATATATTAGGAGTCTGATAGCCCAGGTAGTTTTATGTTTATTCTGGGTATTTGCCCTTTGGAAACAAATTTTTTCCTGTTTACTTTCATTATTGTCTTAACTAATTTACCTGCTTTTTCTTCTGCTATTTTGTTTTATCCTACTCCTTTTTGATCTTTCTTAATATTTATCTTGTTTTATTGAATCTTTACTTTCTGTTTTATTCTCATCAATCACATATCTTTTTTCTGGAACATCTATTATTTTATGATTTTCTTTCCTTGGCTACCCATGTTGATCATCAATCATCTTCACTCTCAGCAGCTTGAACTCTTTTATTTTTTACTTGACGCTCTGGGAGATATTTAAGTTACTATTCCACAGGACCAATTCATTTTATGTGTTGTCAATTCTATTCATTAATGCCTCCAATTCACATATTCATTTTAATTCTGTATGATTACAGAACTCTTTTTACATTTTAAATTTAAGAATGCTTCTTTTTTTATCTCTGTCTTCATCTGAATGAATTTTCTCCCCGTAATTTTCTGCTCTTTTTTCATAGTTGCCATGTAGTCCTGCTTCCTTTAATGACATTAAGAAAATGTCATCATAAATTTTTTTTTTCTGATTTAAAGTTATTTTTCAAATACAAGATTTTTCTCGGAATCTTTGGAAGTAGGTTTACATTCCTTTCTAGTTCAGTATTGTTTCTCTAAAGGTTTGTTTGTTTGTTTGTTTATATATTCTTGCATGTGATCTATCCAAATTTGATCTATCCAAATCTAGGATTTTGCCACAGACAAGAAGCAGATGTCTTTAGTCCTACTTACAGCCCACCTTAGAGTTGACAGTTTACCCATTTTATCTAACCTGCAGAGCAGAGCTTCCCCTCCAAAAATATTTGAAAACACAATAGAAAGCTGTCTCTTGGGAAAGGTTCTTCAATAGAACTGTTTGTGGTCAAGAGAATGAATTAGGTAATCACTCAGGAACTCATCCATCCTCCAAGTTTTTCAGACTTTCCTCCCTGCTATAACTTACCAATTGACTTGTCCCCTCTCATAATACCAACCTGGTGAGTTCCAAGCACACAGAACACCATGTGCCTTTGCCTGGGAGCTCTGTGGAAAGTGCTGTTTGTTTAAACTGATTGACATCATTTCCTGGAGAATTCAAGGAGTCAAAGTTTAAAAAAAATTCTCTAACACTTTCAAAATGAGCAAAATTTTTCACATCATTCTTTGCTTTGGGATTTGCACTACTAAGACAGCTGCAATAGCAACAGAAATTTAAACCCCAACAAACCACAAAGTTAAATAACAGCTTTCTACTTTTCAAAACTCAGGGGAAAACTATGCACAAGTCACAACTTGTCATGTGCTTCAGTAACTGGAATGTAGTGAGGTGAACTTCAGGTAAGCATCCCACTGAAACAAGGTCAGACTGTAGGCTTCCATGAACATACATTTTAAAGGAGTATCAGTGGGATTGACAACATTTATTGTAATGCAGTTTGCTTCCATTGATCTTCATACCGGCTAAAATCAGAAACCTGGAAAAACAGGTTTTGTATTCAAGAGGTCTTACAATTTCCTTGAAAAGAGATTTTTTTTTTTTCCTAGCTTTATTTGTCATCTTTCTCTTCTATGAGACTCTAAACTTGCAAACTGCCAATCCTGCCTGAGAGTAGGTGTTTCTGGGGAGGGTGAACTGAGAAAGGCATGGATGTGGTTTGGGAAAAGAGGGATGTGAATTTCACAACAGCAAAATGACTGTCTAAACCCACTTCAGAGAGAAGGAAATGGCTTAGTGACAAACATCTCAGGTGTGGGAAGTGAACTGAAATGACTTTGATTCCGTAGTGTGAAAAGAACAAAAGAGTTCTTTGCTTATCATTCAGCTGCCTCAGACTCCTCCACCCTTTCCCTCTTCCTGCCTCCCTCTCATGTTCTGTAAGCTCAGTCCTTTGGAAAGTAAAATCTTGCTGCTCCAGCATTTAACGTTATGCCATTGCTCAGCAATGATCAGGATCTGAAAAATATCTCATCAGCAATTTAAACATTAATCATAGGTTTTTGAACTTTAAATAGTTGCTTGAACTCTAGCAAATCTTGAGTTAGATAAATAAAAATGCACACAAGAGGTTTCAGTTGTCATTCAAATGCTCACAGTTTATTTGGTCTCTGAGGCTCTGCAGCCTATAAGAAAGGAGTTCTTTGCATTTTGGTACTTCTGAGTAAAGGCAGTTGTGAAAAATATGTAAGGTGATAGCTCATTATGCATCTTCTGTGAATTTCAGGGAAATGTAAGGTTGGAGGTTTGATCAGTCTTTAGCTCTTTCCCTCTGCCACTAATTCATACCCATTGATGAGTCAGAAGCAGACTCTCAGAAAAGAGAACTAAAGCCATAGCTCAGAAAAAATAAGTTTTATTTAGTGTTATGTGTTACTTTTATTAAAGAAACCATGGAAGATTTTCTGAACCAAAGGAAGACTATAATGTGGTTGGTAGAAATGAAGATAAAAGGTTTCTCCAGAAGGCAGGAGGCAAACTCACAGCATTTCCTCCCTGTTGCTAAGTTATGTAAGGAGCAAGATCATAATCAGAATGTTTCTTTGGTGAGCATGGAGCTTAATTTAAAAAGGAATTCAGATGATCTCATAAAGAGTCCTTCAACTGAAAGAGGAATAGCCTTGCCTGTGGATAAGGCATTTATAGTTCCACTGACCAAAAGTCCTCTCACTGGACTGTACCGAATAAATACCCTTCAACAAAGTCCTGTGTGTTATGCAGGTTATCTGCTGGTGGTAAATTTTATTTTCTTTATGAACTCAAAATTTAACAATTTGATTTGATTTATACAAAGAAATTAAAAACCTCCCAAAAAGCAAAACACAAAACCCCATCTTTTCATAAACTTCTTCAAGAGCACCTCTGCTGTATTTAGTGATAGACACATGAATCCAAATCAGGTATCTAAGGATAAAATAGTGATATGGGAAGAGATTGAAATGATGCTGGGAACAGAGAAATTTACAGGGAGGAATAATTTGGTTGGAATCTACAAGAATGGAGGGAGGTGCTCTCTAGACTCCCCTATACACATAGTGCAATGCTGACCTGCATATCCACTGATGTGATATTTCTCATGATACCAGTGCATTACGATCAGGAAGGGATATTTCCAGCATGGTCTTTTCAATAGTAGAGATGGATTTGAGTTAATGTATCATCCATACCCTCTTGTTTGGTCCCCCTTGTGGCTTTAGAATAGGATTTCTGAACAGCTAGGACACAGTCTGTGGTCATGGAGCAGTATTAGGCTAGTAAGTGTTCAAAGTCTTGATTTTGGCCTCCAAGGTGAGGGGACGTATCCGGCTGAGAAAAAGGCCATATAAATAAAATAGGTTCAGCAGGTAAGAGCCTACCTATGGGGCAGAGGCTCTCAAACTTCCATGTGCATCACTGCCTCAAAGAGGGTGTTTAGAATGCAGATGTCTAGATGATTGCTAGAGATTTAGAAAGTTAGATATTGGGTGCAGAACTTTGCATTTTTAACCAGTAATCCAAGTGATACTGAAGCAGGTGGTCCTCCTTAAATTCAGTCTAGAAGTTTAGCTGACTTTTGCCTCTCGTCCTTGGCTCGGGTCCCTTTGAATTAGGCCTATTTTTTAATCTGTTTTATTTTGATGAAGCCAGTTTTAGATCACAATTTACTTCTAGAATGCTCTTACTGTTATTCAAAACAGTATCATTTGGCAAAGTGGAAATGATTTTGAGAAGAAGGAACATAAAGAGCTTTTGAAAAGAAAGCCAGATCATAAGATGGCCTATTAAGCAGCAAGAATAGATTCAACTTTGAAGCTACAGAGCATTTCAGCAAATGGTCTCAGTGAGGAAATGATTAATGGAGATTTGGGGAGCCAAGGGAAACGAAGAGAGCCTTGTACTCCTGTCAATAGTTGGATCAGGAATATTTGGTCTGCGAGAAGACCTTGTGACACAGGGAGAGCCAGGTGACCGGGAGTTTAGTGTTCACATTACAGACTTTTATTCACTTATGTAGAAACCATTCCAGCTGAATTCTAGTTTCCAAGGCTGTGGAGAACATCCAGGAAAAAAAGTTGCCTGGATTTATAGGAAGTCAAAAACCTTGGCGTCAGCGTGGGTATTTGGATCTTAGGTTAGAACAGCTGAGAGATCAATTTGTGTTCCCCATTATTAGGAAACCCAGGGTGGTTAATCGTTTAATACAGGTCCTAGAGGGAGATGGGCTTAGCAAGCACATGGAATCTGGTGGATAAATTGGAAAGAGCAACCTACAGGTACAGAGGTATAACCCGTCTCTCTCCACAATGATCATTTTCATAAAAATAGAACAAAACAAGCAAACAAACAAAACACACATCCACGGAAAGTTGACCTATTATGCATAATGTCCAAGAGGCATAATGACTAGCAGCAACGGCAACAGAAAATGCTCTGGTATCTGTTCTCACTATAGTTGAATTCAGACAGTCACGATAGGGAGTGAGGACTAATAATAATAAAATTAAGAAAAACATGACTGAGGCAGGCAGTCTAAGCCAGGTGTTGGTCACATCTGGAAAGAGGAGAATTTCCCTTTTTGGGACTAGGGCCAAGGCTGCCGATGTCTCTAGGCTGCCCTCTCGTGGTCATTTCTAGCACTGCATGATCTTTTCCAGGCCTCTCTTGTAGAGTTCTTCCAGGCCTTGGAAAACAAGACTTCTCTGCATCCCATTGCCTTCCTGCCCTGCTCTCTTCTGTTGAATCTGACAAGCCAGTGGTTTTCAAATACTTTTAACCATGGACTCCTTTCTTCAAACAGCGCTTCATGCAGAAGCCCAGTCCATAAAACAGAAGAGAGAGAAGTAGAGCTGCTTAGCATGGGGTGGGGGTGGGGCCTGCAGACACATCCATTTGGCCGCCGCCTAGAGGCCGCCCCAGGGAGCACAGTTGCGCCACCTCCGTCATCAAGTCCCTGTACCCCTGGACTCACGTTAGTCATCTTAAGGGATATATTTGCATTTAAACAGAGCCATCTTGAAAAGGATACACGTTCATCAGAACTCTTTAAGTTGGAATTGATAGAAACGTAACTCCAGCTAATTAAAGCAAAAATGAGAATTTTTTGCTTAGGAATCTTGAAGATGCAAAGGTGGGATCTGAGATAGGACCAGATGCAGATGCTCAGAGGATGTAAATGGGCAATTGTATCTTTTTCCTTATCTCAGGTCTTTGTTATAATTTGTAGATTTGTAGACTTTATCTCCTATAAGGTCTCCCAACAAAGCTGGGAAAGATGCCCTCCAGGTCTGTTGTGGTAGACATAGCTGGACTCTCAAAAAAAAGACAGAACATCTTTTCCTCTTTGGCAGAATCTTTGTCCTTTCCTCATGGCCCTTCCCAACCCATCTGAAAGGACACCAAACATCTCTGGTGAGGACCTGGGTCCATCACAGCATCAGGTACTGAGCTATGTGTTTACTCCCAGAGGACTGAGTCCCATGGGGAATGAGTGCATTGGCAATGCTTCCTATTGCAGAAAATTCAACTTTCTTTTCCTTTTCCTTTTTTTTTCTTTTTTCTTTTTTTTTTTTTTTTTTTTTTTTTTGACAGGGACTTGCTCTGTCGCCCAGGCTGGAGTGCAGTGGTGTGATTTCGGCTCACTAGAGCCTCCACCTCCAGGGTTCAAGCGATTCTCCTGCCTCAGACTCCTGAGTAGCTGGGACTACAGGTGCCTGCCACCATGCCCAGCTAATTTTTGTATTTTCAGTAGGGTTTCGCCAGCTTGGCCATGCTGTCTCGTACTCCTGACCTCAAGTGATCGGCCTGCTTTGGCCTCCTAAAATGCTGGGATTACAGGTGTGAGCCATGGCGCTGGGCATTTTGTTTCTTTTCTTCTTTCTTAAAGAAATAGATCATTTAAAGTGAAAGCAAAGTGGGGATTCAGGTTCCAGAGGCCACATCATCATTAAAGCGGCAACTGTGTTTCTCTGCTGTTGGTTCTGCCTTGGTCCTCCTGTCTGCTTTGTCCTGTATACCAAAAATAAAATTCTAAGTCCCCCCAACCATCTGAATGGACTTTGTCCTCAGCCAAGGCACTCTTAAAATTTAACCTGAAAGACTAGTTCAAAACATGATGGGAAATAGGGGTGGGCATGCCTCATTATATCTCTGTGGCATTAATATCAACACGTAATTTAAGTGTGATAAGAGTCATTTTACAACTTATTCTTTCTGAAACCTACTACCTGAAGGCTTCCTCTGCAAATAAGGACTCTGGTCTCCACAGTCCTTTATCTTAACCCAGACATCCCTTTCTACTGATCCCAGATCTTTGGATAAATAAACGTATTGTCAATCAGAAAAAATTTAAATCTACCTATAAACTGGAAACTCCCCACTTTTAAAAATCAACTTACAAGCTTCACCCCCACTTTGGCCTTTCTGGACCAAACCAATGTATTTCTTAAGTGTATTTGATTGAAGTCTAATGCCTCCCTAAAAAGTATAAAACCAAGCTGCACCCCAACCACCTCGGCCACATGTTCTGAGGCCTGTGTCATGGGACATGGTCACTCATATTTGGCTCAGAATAAATCTCTTCAAGTATTTTACAACAGTAAAATATTTTTTGTCAACAGTCTGCAGACTAACTTCACCCAAGCTAGTGAGATGGCTGCGGGGAACTCCTAGAGCCATGTGTGCTTTTACTCATATTATCTAGTAAGAGACCTGGACATTCCCCTGACTAGATCAACTTAGCTAATGTGCACAGCCCTCAGTCCATCACTGCTGCTGGGGACTGGGAGGTCACCGACTGACTCACCTTCATCAGGTTCTGCTCCTGTGGCCAGGGATGGCTCAAGGAATAGGACACTTCGAGTTTGAGAATTAAGGGGACATGGGAAATGGACAACCTGGCCGCCACTCCAGTGAGGGAAGTCAGCTCCCCATAAGGAATTGTATCGATCAGTATTTCACCAGAAAAGCAGAATTACCAGGATATAGAAATCCAAGAGGATAGATTTTCTGATTCCTATTTTGTGAATAAGGAAACCAAGCTTAAAGGACTTGAGTAATTTATCCAAGGTTGCACAGGCACTTCCACTGGAGAACCCGCTCCTAAGTCCCCTCATCATGTGCCCTTCTGTATATCTTCTTTATTTTATTTTATTTTATTTTTATTTTTTTTCGGGCAGGGTCTTGCTCTGTCACCTAGGCTGGAGTGCAGTGGCCCAATCATGGCTCACTGATGCCTCGACCTCCCAGGCTCAAGCAATCCTTTCATCTCAGCCTCCCGAATAGCTGGGACTACAGACATGTGCCACTACACCTGGCTTACTTTTTTGTATTCTTTTGTAGAGAGGGGTTTTCACCATGTTGCCCAGGCTGGTCTTGAACTCCTGGGCTCAAGCCATCTGCTCACCTAGTCTTCCCAAAGTGCTGGGATTACAGGTGTGAGCCACCATACCTGGCCCTGTACACATTCTTAATCAAGCCCACCATTCTCCAAATGTCCTGACAGAAATGAAGTCTTGAGCTCCCTGTAGAGGAGATCATTTTAGGCACATTTTTACATGTGTTGTGTCAACTTTTGAAGAATATCCATAAGCCTAGAAAGCCTTGGGAGTCGTGGCCAGTTTTTGAATGGAGGACCCGGGTGAGGAAACTGTGAACTTCAGGAGCAGATCTTCACTGAGGGGTTTCCATCAGATCAGAGCAGGGAGTATTACCAAAGGGAAGAGGACAGATATAAAATATTAGCAAGACCCCTGAATATCCAAAAGAAATACCTGGACTGGCAAAATAGCAAGAGCGACCTGCAGGTGAGACAGCAGTTCCCAGCTCTTTTTCAGGAAAAGCGAGTTATGCATCCCCCCAGGAGGCTGCAATTCCCCAAATCCAAGGCAGCTCAACAGTACATCTGTGGCTTCCTTAAGTTTCTCCACTCCACCTCTCATTACTGTGTTTGCCTTTTAGGTTGTTCCCCAGTTTCCTGTGGTTCATTTATTTATTCATTTATTTCTCTTTTTTTTCTTTTTTTTTTTTGAGATGGAATTTTGCTCTTGTTGCCCAGGCTGGAGTGCAATGGTGCAATCTTGGCTCACTGCAACCTCCACCTTCCTGGTTCAAGTGATTCTCCTGCCTCAGGAGAATGGAGGACCCGGGTGAGGAACCTGTGAACTTCAGGAGCAGATCTTCACTGAGGGGTTTCCATCAGATCAGAGCAGGGAGTATTACCAAAGGGAAGAGGACAGATATAAAATATTAGCAAGACCCCTGAATATCCGAAAGAAATACCTGGATTGGCAAAATAGCAAGAGCGACCTGCAGGTGAGACAGCAGTTCCCAGCTCTTTTTCAGGGGGGAAAAGAGCTCTTTTCCTGAAAAAGAGCTGGGAACTGCTGTCTCACCTGCAGGTCGCTCTTGCTATTTTGCCAATCCAGGTATTTCTTTCGGATATTCAGGGGTCTTGCTTATATCTGTCCTCCTGAGTAGGTGGGGTAACAGGTGCCCGCCACCACGTCTGGCTAATTTTTTGTATTTTTAGTAGAGATGGGGTTTCACCATGTTGGCCAGGCTGGTCTCAAACTCCTGACCTCAGGTGATCCACTCACCTCGGCCTCCCAAAGTGCTGGGATTACAGGCTTGAGCCACTGTGCCAGGCCATTCTGGGGTTTATCTCTGCATAATTACTTTGTGATCCAAATAGTTGATTAGAGACCATGCAGTCAGTCCTTTCTTTGTCAACATGTTATCCTTGCTGCTGCCAAATACGACAGATTATTAAAAATTAAAATGCCTGCAATGGTAGCATCTAAGATAAGTTTCAGGGCCGTGACAGTGACATAATGAGAAAGACATGTATGTCCACGGGAAAATGTTACCCCACTGACTTCCTCTTTTTCCACCGAGACCCTTTTTAGTTGGTGTCCTAAGTGTGAGACTGCTCAGAAGACCCTGAAGGATTCTTGACTACTCGTCTGGTGGCTGATGGGAGTGTGAGTGTGATGTGTGTGCATGTATGCATGTGTGTAGAGGAGCCACTGCCCCATGTCCTTCTCACTCCACATACACTCTCCCTCATCAACTCCACAGATCCATCAAATGCAGAATCAGCACAGCACATGCTATAATCTGAACATTTGTACCCCTTCCCGAATTCATGTGGTAAAATCTTCACGCCCACCAAGGTTATGGTATCAGGACGTGTGGCCATTAGGAGGTGATTAGATTATGGGGCTGATCTAATCATGGGGGTGGAACCCTTGTAAATGAGGTTAGTGTTCTTATAAAAGAGACCCCAGAGGCCGGGCATGGTGGCTCACGCCTATAAGCCCGGCACTTTGGGAGGCCGAGGCGGGTGGATCACTTGCAGTCAGGAGTTTCAGACCACTCTGGCCAACATGGTGAAACCCCGTCTCTACTAAAAATACAAAAATTAGCCGAGTGTGGTGGCGGGTGCCTGTAATCCCAACTACTCAGGAGGCTGAGACAGGAGAATCTCTTGAACCTGGAAAATGCAGGTTGTAGTGAGCCGAGATCACACCACTGCACTCCAGCCTGGGTGACAAAGAAAGACTGTCTCAAAAAAAGAAAAAAAAAAAACCCCAGAGAAATCCCTCATCCCTGTGAGAATAGAGGGAGAAGACAGCTGTCTGTGAGGAAGCAGGCTCTCACCAGACACCAAATCTGCTGGGACCTTGATCTTGAACTTTGCAGCCTCCAGTACCATGAGAAATAAACTTCTGTTGTTTAAAACCCACCGAGTCTATGGTATTTTGTTATGGCAGCCTGAACAGACTAAGACAGCACATTTCAACTGTATCAGGAACTTTTTTGAATAACTCTTGGGTATTTGAGAAAGCTTGTGTTGTCATCTGGAGGAACAATGGTAAACATTATTTGTGATTTTATAAAGAGTCATGGAGAGACTGTCTAAAGAAAATTAAACAGAAAGAGGCTCTTGCCCATTAAAAACATCTTTTTCCTCCCAAAAGAAAGCTTGACCAAGGTAAGTTGATTCACAGACAGGAAGAGAACTCTCTATCTTTTCCATATCTTATCTGTTCCACCTGCACACAAAAACTAATGATTGGTCGTAAATGGTTAGCTGATGCTTCTGTATTGACTTGTGGTTTGCAGCAGCCTTATTTCCTTTGCTTTGTGACATCATTTTCCTGTTCATTTCCCCCAGTTGCATATGTGGGTTTATGTGATGCACACTCACCCAACAAATGGAAGAAATTATGTACCATGTTGGAGAGCTTTCAGGAATAGAATTTGGAACAAAGAGGTCAATACTTTAAGCATCCATAAAGTAAAAAGGATGATGAGATAACTAATGAAGCATGCTTCCTAGCCTGAGATGAAAGAATCCTGCTCACTGAATGTTTCGAGTGAATAGTAGGGGTTCTCTCCATTGCCCATGGTCTTCCTGCTCCCCAATATACACTTCTAGGTTGACGGGAATGTTGGGTTGCTGGGCAGAAGTTTATCCCACAATGCCCAAAGTGTTGATCAGAATTGAATAGCCACCAAGAAAACTCATTTCCATCAGCAAGAGAGAAGAGTGCTTCTTTGAGGTAGTATGGTTTGAATGAGCCATAAGAAACGCTGGAACTTTAGGGTACTGCTGCAATTCCTATGAAGGTGGAAAAGGTTTGGGATGTTCTATTTGGCCAAAAAGTCTTCACACTGGAAGCTACTTCCCAAAGTAGCTTTGGCTGACTCTAAAATTATAACCCTAAGAACCTCCCTCCCCCATGACTCTGAGAGCAGCTTGGAATTTCAAGAGAGTGTCAGAAGTGCTCCTGACTGATAATTCTTATACCAAAGGAAGATACAAAGAGCTGTACTTTTGCTGACTTTTTGTGTTATGAGGAGCACCTCTGGTAGTTGCTTACCGAAATTCTCTGCCACACTATTGGTGTTTCAGCTTGATAGTGAAAAATAAGGCACTTTGCAGTATTTTATTCCTGTTTGATGTCATTCATTTCTCATGTTCTTCATGCATGAGATGGTGCACATGCAGCAATGAGAAACACTTACACATTGAACTCACCACTTTACACTAAGCCCATCATCCAAGCAATTTTCACTCAGCACTTACCTGACTCTAGAAAAGGGTAACCTCATGGGCAAGGCCTTCATGTCTAAAACACCAAAAGCAATGGCAACAAAAGCCAAGATTGACAAATGGGATCTAATTAAACTAAAGAGCTTCTTCATAGCAAAAGAAACTACCACCAGAGTGAATAGGCAACCTACAGAATGGGAGAAAATTTTTGCAATCTACTCATCTGACAAACGGCTAATATTCAGAATCTATAAAGAACTCAAACAAATTTACAAGAAAAAAACAAACAACCCCATCAAAAAGTGGGTGAATGATATGAACAGACACTTCTCAAAAGAAGACATTTATGCAGCCACCAGACACATGAAAAAATGCTCATCATCACTGACCATCAGAGAAATGCAAACCAAAACCACAATGAGATACCATCTTACACCAGTTAGAATGGCAATCATTAAAAAGTCAGGAAACAACAGGTGCTGGAGAGGATGTGGAGTAATAGGAACACTTTTACACTGTTGGTGGGACTGTAAACTAGTTCAACCATTGTGGAAGACAGTGTGGTGATTCCTCAAGGGTCTAGAACTAGAAATACCATTTGACCCAGCCATCCCATTACTGGGTATATACCCAAAGGATTATAAAGCATGCTGCAATAAAGACACATACACACGTGTGTTTATTGCGGCACTATTCACAATAGCAAAGACTTGGAACCAACCCAGATATCCACCAGTGATAGACTGGATTAAGAAAATGTGGCACATATACACCGTGGAATACTATGCAGCCATAAGAAAGGATGAGTTCATGTCCTTTGTAGGGACATGGATGAAGCTGGAAACCATCATTCTCAGCAAACTATCGCAAGGACAAGAAACCAAACACCGCATGTTCTCACTCATGGGTGGGAATTGAACAATGAGAACACTTGGACACAGGAAGGGGAACATCACACATTGGGGTCTGAAGTTGTGTGGGGTGAGGGGGGAGGGATAGCATTAGGTGATATACTTAATGTAAATGACGAGTTAATGGGTGCAGCACACCAACATGACACATGTATACATATGTAACAAACCTGCACATTGTTCACATGTACCCTAGAACTTAAAGTATAATAAAAAAAAAAGAAAAAGGTAACCTCTTTTTTGCAGTGTAAGTTTTAGTTCTCAAAAGGGTATTTGAAATAGCCATTTTGTTATTACATGGCATCCACAAAGACTCAGGGACATTAGAGTCACATGGGATACAGTGATGTTTGGTCATGGTTATCAGCAAAGTTATCATTATACTCTGGGGAAACAGTAGTAGAAATGAGAAAACTAAAGATTTAGGACCCAACCTACTGGTATATTTAAATATCTTCAGGGGATTCAGTTTTCCAGTATTTATGACAGTGCCTGGCATACAGGAAATGCTCAATAAATAAATATCTGTTGCATGGATGCCTACATGAATTCTTAGCCTAGGCAGAGCCTGGGAGGACTCTTTACAGCATGGATTGTGATACTCCTGCCTAAGAAAGCAGACACCCCTGCCGATAGAACAAATGCTGCCTCGACGGAGAGTGAGGGCAACTAGATGCATGGGAGAAGAGCTTTGTGGTTACACTGGTCCAGCTCTTGAATATGGCCCTTCAGAGTCTGGTCTTACTCATCTATAAAATGGGATATGTCATACAAGACTGAAGGAAGTATTAAGTAGAATCACTATAATTGTGAAAGTATCTAGTATACTGCTTAATACTGTTCTGTGGACTTTCCATATGCTATTTTGGATACTAGGACAATGATCAATGCATCACCACAATTGAGGGGTGAAAGAATAAGAATAAATATTTGCTGAGTGTTTAAAATATATGTTAGGAATGTCAAATGCTATCTTCTATTTACAAAAACTGTGAGATAATTGTCTGTGAATTATACAGATTAGTTGAGCTTCAAAATAAATAATATATCCAGCTAGTAAATAATGAAACCATAATTTAAATCCGTGTCTTTCAGATTCCCCAGTTTAGGCTCTGTTCTCTGTAACATGATGCTGCCTCCCTGTGGTTAGTGCAAATTGGGTGAGAAGAGTTCAGAGCTGTTGAGTTTTTCTACTTTTAGCATCCAGTTGATGTAACATAATTCTCTGCTTGTTCTCAAGAACCTCACACCTAAAAATGGTCTGGGCAAGCCTTCTGTCTAATGTCTAGTAGCCTATGCAAATTAATTTAAAATCAATTCTTGTCTTCAAGAAGTCAAATAACAACTCACATTTCTAATTCACTAATACAGTTTTTCTCTGGTTTGAGTAAATTTCTATTTTAGCATTTCTTTGAGGTATTGATGTAATTTAATTTATTTTTTTCTTTTTTTGCATTATTTTAAGTTTGCTATCTTTCCAGAAGAAGCCCCTTCTCATGTTTTAGGGATGAATGAACCACATATGAATAAGTATACTATTATACATACGTACATGTGTGTACATATGTATGTACAGAAGTGAAGGAGCTTATTCCTATGACTCCATTCCTCTTGTAGATGAAATGACCACACACACATCTGTGTGTGTAAGATATATGTGTGGATGGATGTATTAATTAGGGTTCTTCAGAGAAACAGACCAATAGGAGAGAGAGAGAGAATGAGAGAGAGAGATTATAAGGAATTGACTCACACAATTATGGAGGCTAAGAAGTCCCATAATCTGCCATCTGCAAAGCTGGAGAACCAGGAACGCCAGTGGTGAGATTTTAGCCTGAGTCCAAAGGCCTGAAAACCGGGGATGCAGATGGTGCAACTTCCAATATGAGTTTGAGTGCTTGAGAACTGGGGGAGCCAATGTCCAAGGGCAGGAGGAGATTTCTGCCCTAGCTCAGACAGAGAGAGTGAATTTGCCATCCTCTGCCTTTTTGTTCTGCTCAGGCCCTCAAGCATTAGATGACGGCCAGCTGCATTGGTGAGGGCAATCTTCTTTACTCATTCTGCTGATTCAAATACTAATCTCTTCTGGAAACACCTTCACAGACACACCCAGTGATTTTTGTTTTTTGCTTTTATTAATATTTTAAATTGACACAAAATAGTTGTACATATTTATGGGATACAGTGTGCTATTTCAATACATGTATACAACATATAATGCTCAAATCAGAGTAATTAGCATGTCCAATCACCTCAAACATTTATCATTTCATTGTGTTGGGAACATTCGTAATCTGCTCTTCTTGCTACTTGAAAATATACAATAAATTTATTTTAATTGTAGTCATCCTGCCATACTATAGAACTCTTGAACTTATTCTTCCTATCTAGCTGTAATTTTGTATCCATTAAGCAACTTCTGGATATCCTCTTCCTACTTCAACATCCTTCCCAGTCTCTAGTAACCACTTTTCGACTCTCTATGAGATGCTTTTCAAGATTCCACCTGAGTGAGAACATGCAGTATTTGTCTTTCTGTGCCTGGCTTATTTCACTTAACATAGTGTCTTCCAGGCTCATCCATGATGTCATAAATGACAGCATTTTGTTCTTTTTTATGGCTGGGTAGTATTTGTATATATCACATTTTCTTTTTGCATTCATCCGTTAATGGACATTGAGGCTGATTCCATATCTTGGCTATTGTGAACACACTTCAATAAACATGGGAGTGTAAATATGTCTTTGACATACTGATTTCTTTCACTTTGGATACATACTTCATAGTGGGATTGCTGGATCATATAGTAGTTTTATTATTAGTTCTTTGAGGAACCACTTCCTATTTTCCATAATGATTGCACCAATTTACACTTGCACTAACAGTGTATAAGCATTCCCTTTTCTCCACATCCTTGCCAACATTTACCTTTGTCTTTTTTAATAATAGTCTTTCTAAATCAGATGAGGTGACACCTTGCTGTGGTTGTGATTTGCATTTTCCTGATGATGAATGGTGTGGAGCATTTTTTCATACACCTGCTGGCCATTTGGATATCTTCTTTTGAGAAATGTCTATCCAAGTCCTTTCTTCACTTTTTGTTGGGATTATTTGTTTTTTTGCTGGTGAGTTGTTTGAGTTCCATGCATATTCCGGTTATTAATCTCTTATCAGATGAAGAGTTTGCAAATATTTTCTCCCATTCTGATGGTTGTCTCTCCATTGTGTTGATTGTTTCCTTTGTTGTGCAAAAGGTTTTAGTTTCATATCACCCCATTTGCCTATATTTGCTTTAGTTGCCTTTTCTATTGAGGTCTTCTCCATATAATCTTTGCCCAGAACAATGTCCTGAATCATTTCCCTGGTGTTTTCTTCTGTTAGTTTCATAGTTTCAGGTCTTACATTTAAGCCTTTAATCCATTTTGCATTGATTTTTGTTTATAGTGAGAGATAGAGGGTTAGATTCATTCTCCTATATATGGATCTCTAATTTCCCCAGTACCATTTATTGAAGAGGATGTCCTTCTCCCAATAAATGTTCTTGGCACTTTTGTCAAAAATAAGTTGCCTATAAATATGTGGATTTATTTCTGGGTTCCTAGAAATAATGTTTTACCCACTATATGGGCATTCCTTAGCCCAGTCAAGGTGACACATAAAATCAACCATCACAATGTATATATGTATATACAATGCGTATACATGTCAAGTATATATGTGTGCACATACATCATATATGTGATATATATGTAGATTGAGTATATACATTATATATATATACACATTCTATATTGCATTATCAACAGGATTAATGTAAAACAAAGCATTATTTTTAAAACTTTGATTTGCCTCATGAGTCTTGTATCACTCTTTTGGCCACCCAACATACAGTTTTTCTTTCTATTCTGTTCCAACATGTACATGAGTGTTAGAAAAAAATAATCATGAGCACTTCCTGAGAAATTGCTTTTGAGTGCCAACTGTTATCTCACAACATGGACTATCTAGGCTTCAACCTCAGAAAAATTCCTCTGTGTTGTTACATTTAAAGACTTGAGAAAATATCCTCCCTAATGGTCTGGGACTTCATAATGCACAAATCTTATCTTTTTGAAAACATGGGTTCATCGGGTTGTTAACACCACATGTGTCTCCAGGCAATGTGCTGTCAGGCTGCTGAGCCAGTCTTCCTGGTTGTAGGCCCATTGCGATGACTCTTGCATCCTGAGTCAGTGGTCTCTCATTTCAAAGGCATAACAGGTCTTGTCAAACAGGCTGAAGAAGAGAACTGCTGGTTCTGATCTGTCTGTGACAGTGCAACTCCTCAGTCTGAAATGAAGAGCACATAGGGGTAAAGATTGGCATAAAATGGCTAAGATGAGGTGGCTTCCATGTGCCCTCTGTCCCATTGTTCCTCATGTCTTTGGCTTCTGTAGAAAATGAATGCCAATTGTCCAGAGTTCCAGTGTGAGGGAGGGAGGTGACAGTGATGACATGCCAACAGTGTGGTATTTTGGGTGGACAGTTCAGTGAGCCTTCTATTTTCTGTTATAAAATGGCCCTAGAAGCTGCCACAGAGCCATCATTACCGCTAACACATGTCTACAGTGAACAGTACCACTGCCTTTCTTCACTGTCCCTCATTTACTATCATTTCTGGGAGGATTTTGACAACTGAGTTTCCCATTGGATTACTAAGTAGGAGTTTTGACACTACATTGGCCTCAGGTTTATGTCAAAACTACCCCTTTATATGATAAATATTTTTCAAAATCTTTTATTTGATTATTCATGAGTCAAAACAAACTAAATTTGTCTACTTATAATAGGATATCTTTTTCAATTGCTTCTTTTAGAGATGGAGCCAGCTGGGGGAGTTATGAGGTAGACGGAACAGTAAAGAGTAGACTGCAGCTGATTTAACTTCTCTTCTGTCTAGATGAGTATGAATCTCAGAGTGAAGGCTAGACTTCACTACCATCATCATCAAACATAATTTGAAGCACTCTTCACATGTGGTTGGAATGAGTGATCATAAAGCTCAGCTCAGTGTTTCTGAGAGCTATTTTTGGTCATGGGGGTTTGTCTGCATCTTACCCTATGTCCAGCACAATGAGAGGTCAAAGACAGATTGGTCAGGCTCATTAACGAGCTTCTAGTACAAACTAAGACTTCTCAAACGTTTTTCAAATCATGCAAACTTAGAAAATGATAATATTTTATAGTATTTTGATAAATGGATAAAGATGCCATTGCCACTGGCCCAGGAACTCAGGGTCCCACATGGCTGCTATAAAGGCCAAGGAAAGTACTCCTATGGCCCATTAATGGCACAGCATTGCACATTTGCCTGCCAATTGAGAAGCACTAATTGAAATTATATTGATGGACCACAAGTGTACCTGCTGACAAAATTCTATTGCCTATATGATATCTGAAATATTCCCTAAATTAATGATTGCATTTAAATATTCAACAAATGTTAAATTCCATTGTTGACTATTCTTTGTGAGGTCTAGCAGCTCAGTTAACCCTGAAGACACATAGATATTACAGGGAAGTGGGAAATCTGTCACAAAACATGTCAAGGTTTTGTTACTACTAGATGCCTCTAAAGCCATGGGCCCACTGTTTTCAGAGTAACCAGAAATTTGATAGGACTCTTTCTGCTTAGGTACCTCCAATAAGATAAATCCCAATCAAATTCAAAAAGTAAATCAAATGGTCCACTGGACGTGGTGGCATGGGAAGAGACTTGTAGGGGAGGTAGCTAGATAGTGTTGTCCAGGGTTTTTTCAGATTATAACAGTTCTTAGTAACTTTTTAAAATGGTTAATAATAATAGTAGACTCAAGCCCCACCCTATAAGAGTGTATCGTACAAGGATGTTCCTCAGAAGAAGTTTAATGTCTTCAGTCAACTGTGGCTGCTGCAACAAAATACCATTAACTGGGTGGCTTATAAACAACAGAAACGTATTTCTCACAGCTTTAGAGGCTGGGAAGCCCAAGATCAGGATGCCAGCATGGTTGGGTTCTGGTGAGCGTCCTCTTTTGGGTTGCAACTTCTCTCTGTGTCCTCATGAAAGAGGCAAATAAACTCCCTCAGCCTCTTTATACAAAGGCACTAATCACATTCATAATGGCCAAGGAAAGTACTAATCACATTCATAATGGCTCTATCTTTATGTCTTAATCATTTTCTAAAGGCCCTACCTTTTAATATCATCATCTTGAGGGGGTAGAATTTTAACACAGGGATTTCAAAAGAACACAAACATTCCGACCATAGGATCTAATGTTCTTGTCCTTCAAGATAGGAGTCTGGAGCCACTTCCTCTTCAAGGTTTCTTGCTATGCTTCCGCAAAATCCACCTTCTGAAGGAAGCATCTTGTTCTTCCTTTAATCTCAGCCCTTCCTGAGTTGTACGGCAATTGCTTTTTCAGGGTACAAAATCCTTAAAAGTTGGGTCCAAGTCTTGTGCATGTCTAAATCCATAACATCTTGCAAGAACCCAATAAACTAGCAAATAAATGAGTGATAGATAATGTAGAGCATGAAATTTGGGGGAAAATTTAGTTTGACGCTATGTAATTTAATTCATTATGGAAAATAAGCTGGTCTAATATATTAGATATAAGCTGCTACCAATTTACAAACATTGCTTTCTAAAATTTTATTTTATTAAGTCACTTGTGGAGAACTTGGAAAGTGTTTCTTGGAGAAACATTCTTATGTGTGGTGAGTAGGTTCCCATCCAAATGATAAACATTAGTGTAACTGAGAACATCACCAAATCGTAAGTCATAAGACTCACATAGCAAGCCTAAAATCTGAACCTGGGGAGCAGGAGGCTCAGAATGCAGAAATGAAGCCAAAAGGTCTGTCTGCTGTCATTTGTGTAGGTTGGCCCTTGGAATTATTTTGGAAAAAGGGATATTCGATAGTCTATTTGTCTATAAATCAAAAAGTATGTGAGCCAGGACTTAATTAATTTAGAGGTTTATTTTACAAAGTCAAGGACCATGGCCTATGATACAGCCTCAGGAGGCCCTGAGAACATGTGCCTAATGTGTTGGGGCACAGCTTGGTTTTATACATTTTAGGGAGACAGAAGTTACAGGCAAAGGTGTAAATGAATACATGTAAGGTATATATTGGTTCAGCCCAAAGCAGGGTTGAGGGTGTTGCAGGGAGGCTTCCATAGGTGGATTCAAAGATTTTTCTGACTGGCAATTGGTTGAATGAGTTAAGCTATGCCTGAAGAGTTGAAGTCAGCATGAAGAAATGCTTGAGCTAGGATAAGAGGGTTATGGAAGCCAAGGTTCTTATCATGTAGATGAAACCTCCAGGTAGCAACCTTCAGAAAGAACAGATTGTAAATGTCTTAAATGTCTTTTATCTGACCTTAAAAGGTGTGACACTCTCCAGAAAAGACCTAGTAAGGGAAAGGAGAGCCATTTCAAAATACGTCAAAAAATGCATTTTGGAGTAAAATACTTTGATTTCCCTCAGGGACTGCTATCTATCATGTGACGCTATACCAGAGTCAGGTTGGAATTTTGCATCTTATTGCTGCAAAGTGTCTGTTTTGTCAGTCTATGATCTTTATTTTATATTAATGCTGCTCAATTGTGCCTAAATGCCAAAGGGAGGAGGGTATAACAAGGCAGGAGTGTCTATCCAACGGCCCTTTCTGTCTTGGCCTGAACTAGTTTTTCAGGTCTCTTTGGGATTCCCTTGGCCGTGAGGGGGTCTGTTCAGTTGGTTGGGGGCCTTAGAATTTTATTTTTGGTTTACATAGCTTAGGACATTATTTTGCCTCACCCCAGATTTGTCCTATTTCCTAAAATACTGCACTTTAAAATATATCCCCTTTAACCCCAGTCATAACATGGATTTTCTCACTGAACAAGATATCAAGTATGCAGAAGACAAGCTGATAGCAACGAATCCCACAAAAGTGAATGACTTATTCATGAGATGCTTGCTTTAAGTGGCGATTGAGGTTAATCCTCTAAACTGCTCTTGATTTCCACAGATTTTGCCTGGCTTTGAGCATCCACAGATCCTCTCAATGCTCTGTTATTTCATTCGGACTTTCCTGGAAACAGAATGTGAGTGCTACCTTTAGCCTGGCAGGAATGACCTTCTGTGTCATTCCTGGATCATTTATTTATAAGCCACGGATGGGCAAGTCTGGTACTGTCTGTGCTCAGGAAGGCTGACTAATGCTCCCGCCCCAAGACAGCGCAGGAATGCAGATCCCTGAGCCTTCAGAAGGCAGCTCCTGCCACGCCTGGGACAACCTAGGGGACCGGGTAGCCACCCTGGGGTTTGGAGGCTTCAGCTAATGACACACAGCCGCCTGGCTGTAGTTACCAGCTGTTCTGCCAAGGTTGTACAGCTGGTTGCCTGTGTGTTGGAAGATGCCAATGCCCCCCTACTGTACCCTGGGTTGCCAAGGGGAGCAGTAGTTCCAGTGGATTTTAAAAAGAGCACAGTTTATCTTTTCTCTGAGGCAGCTTTGTTTCTTTGCTTATGGCAGGTCCCTCTCAGCTCAGGTTGTGGTTATGTAAGTGTGGTATACTGAGCCATCTGTCTTCCTGAGGAGCAGGGCTGATTTGTATGGAAGGCTATATAGACAGTGGTTAGTGCTGACATAACTTGGATTTTACTTCAAACTTGAACTTCTAGAATATTCTATATTGTGTTTTCTTCTTTGCATGGGCAAGCACTCTGTGTGTCTTTTTTTCTTCATTTTTGCCTGGAGTGTTTGTTTACCATAGAGCTGTATAATACCATACACATTTCTTTAACTCTCTTAATCTCCTCAAATGAAGATTGTTTTTGCCTTCTATTCAGCTTCTCTCCCTACAGCTGCCATAAGTTCTTCAAGTTTACGCTTTTATTAAATATTTAAGCACATATTTTCAGGGATGAAACATATTCTCAGCTCAGAGCTATGCTAGCAGATGAATCTCTTCTGCCAGTGGGGAGCTGGGTTTCTGGCAGGCTTATGAAGTGACCTCACGTAATCAGTGGGAAATAGAGAGATGTCAGGCGTTATGTTATTTGAAGCTTCAGACTAGCCATTATTCCTAGAAGGCACTTGGAAGTCAGCAGCAGTGTAGGGATAAGCAATTCCAGGGTCGGCACCACAGAATTAAAGTGAAATGAATAATACATGCTGATTTAAAGTGAAATGTGTACCTCCTGAAAGAAAATGGTGACATTTACATTCTTGCAACCAAGGCAAAAATCTTTGATTCAGTGCACAGGCTCCTGCAAGTAAAGTTTGCAAATGAGAACTTCTTTAACATTCGTGTGGAATGCTCTAACCTCCACTAATTGTTTATGGAGCACCTGCCATGTGCTCAAGCTGGTTGTAGAGAGGAGCTGGTTTCAGAAATAGCATCAAGAATGGCCTCTGTGACTTTGCGAGAATATTAAGGTCTGAATCCAAGCCTGTTAGATAATGTTTCTTCTGAATCCTGCCCTTTCCCTGACCACAACTCCAGGGCAAGTGGTGCTATCTTTTAAAAAGAAAAGTCCAGCACAGAAAATGTATTAGGCAGAGTTTCCAGAGAAACAGAACCAATTTAGTTGTATACAGTTAATCGTTGAATAACATGGGTTTGAAACTTATGGGTCTATAGATTTTTAAAAATAAATATATTGGAATTTTTTTTTTGAGGTTTGCGAAAGATTGAAAAAACTCAGATAAACTATGTAGCCCAGAAATATTTTAAAAATTAAGAAAAATTAGGCATTCATGAATTATTTCTATTTATGTGTTAATTGTCTGTTTATGTTATTAGAAAGGATTCCAGTCAACAGCTTCCAGTCAACTGTAGAGATACAGCATCTGTATCTCTACAGTTGACCCTGGAGAAAAAAGTATTTATTATACACTGAGGCATTTCATAATCAAGTATTGGCTCACATGATTATGGAGGCTAAAAAGGTTTACCATTTCTCCTGGTCTGGACATGATAAGGGCCTTTAGCCAGTGGTTGGTGATCAATCCTCCAGTTACAGCACCAAACCTGACCTCGTATTCCAGAAAAGAGTAGGCAGACACCTGCTTTCATTCTCATACCTGAATTTCTGTGGAACTAGATTCCCACTTTCTCCTTCCAGTCTCTCAACAGACTATGTTTTGCCTGTGTCCGCTTACATAAATAGGTACCTAGAATGTGCCACCAAACCTTCTCCAAGTTGCCTCTCAGCCTACCTGTCTGCTACCTCTCACCTGCCATTACACTTCTTAGTACTTGTCTGCCTCCCTACCTTTAACTCTTTTCATTTTCCACTGCTGGGCTTTCACCTCCAGGCACCTCACCCACAACACACACACACACACACCCCAAGCTGGGCCTGCCATATATTGTCTCTTTGTAAGAAATGTAATGTACCTTTGACCTAATTCCCTCTTTGCTGCTGGCTATTCAATCTTCTTTTAATTTTTTCAATCTTCTGTTCTAAATGATTAAAGTCCCCATGAAAATTACAAATATTGATTTGAGTTCAAGTATCTATTATTTCACTGTTTTGCTTATTTATTTTATTTCAAAGTAGTCTGTTACCTCTTCCTGGAATATCCTAGAACATCCTCCATCTAGATCAAAACTGTTACTCTAAAGCTATGGTTTCTCTTCGTGGACCACCCTCCCTGCTCTAAGCTTCTTGCTCTTGTATGTGACCTCCCTTCTCCAAAATTCTGACAGTTTTATGCACCCTGTGCCTTTTTGATGATGTGAGGCTTGCAAATCTTCAGGTTTGTTATGAGGTGAATAATTTAATCACTTAGTATCTTTTTAAAAAGACCAGAGGTAGTTTTATGCACAACATACGTTAAAATAAGTTTAATTTCACACGTAGATATACATTAAAAAATAATCTTCCTCACAGTCCCTGATTACAGTCTAATTGAGGAGAGAAGACTAGCACACATACATTATTAATTCTGGAAAAATATAAGGGTGCTAAGTTAGGTGCTAACTCACATGGCACTGTCAATAAGCAACCAAGGAGTACAGGGAGGTATTAGAAAAAATAAAAGCAGGAGACCGAAGAAGTGCAGGGAAGTATGAGAAGAAGTGAAGGAGATTGGCTGGTCATTGGAAGTTGGTCTGCCCTAGGCATGAGGCACACAAGGGTATCTCAGTTCTTCACTGGACTGTGAAGGAATGATCCTTGAGGACTAGAAGGATTTAAACAGGAAAAGGAAAGAATGGAGAGCGTGTAGGGAGAGAGAACAATCAAATAGAGGCAAATTAAAAAGCAGAGATATATTTTTGTTTTAGGGGAGAGGGACATTGGGGGATTGGCTGACAAGCATATGGCAGGAAGTGATGGAAATAGGTTTAACCAAGTAGAGTGAGTCCCAGTAATGCAGGGCCTTAGCCACCAACCATGAGGCCTTGAACCTCAGAGGCTAAGGCATAGGCATTATGTGTTGCAAATGATTATGAAGAATGGAGTCTGGAGAATCTGAACTCAGGAGCTGGGGACAGTGGAGAGGTTATTCCAATTATAGATTTATGAGACAATGAGGAGGTTCTTCAGTAATTTTTTCTTTAATAAAAGGCTTGAGAAAATTTTCCTCCTAGAATTCCTTTTGATTGATATGAAACTTGGGGTATAGATACAACCGGAATAAGCCTTTTTATAAAAGAGGGTAATAAGGGGTTGGCTTGCATAGGCACAAAGGAATCATGTTTAACTTATCCTCTGACATTTTTCAGGTACTCTAGCGGCAGGGGTGGTAAGGGTAATGACAGGTTAGAGTTACTGTTTAGCTACATAGAACCACAAAACAATGAATATTAAAACCATGCTTTCTCCCTTTGTTCCCTTTTCCTATATGTCCCTGGTAGGATGGACCATAAAGTGAGCTGACCTCACAAAGGAGCAGAAAGAAATGATGTGAGGTTGCAGAATGACTTAAGGAAAGCCATGGTCGAAAATACAGTTCTTCACAATATATAAGGAGATATAAAACCTTAATATTCATTTTAAATTATTTTATTTTATCAATATGTCACATGCATATTATTATCCTGGCAGCTAATATTTATTTTTAAAAGGCTCTGGAATGCTGTTCTTGACAGTTTTCAGAATGTCATGCTAGCTGATTGCCTCTTAAAAATGAAACAGTCTTCTTATATTGTAGCCTTTATCAGCAATAATATGGTAGCTATTTTGAAGAACTTTTCATCAGTAAGAATGTAGGGACCAGTAATTGATTAGATATATGAATAAAAGGTAGAAAGATGAAAGAGGCAACACCTCTTGGATAATGAGGACAATGAAGATTTCTATGAGAATAAGGCAAATTGGGGAGATAAACGGTATTGTGAAAAATGGATTTGGTCTTGGTTACACGGAGTTAGGGCAATGTCAGAAAACCTAAGCAGAAGTGTTCAGGAGGCATGCTCAGTAAGAAAGAGTGACCATTCTTGATTCTTGATCTGCTATTCCTGCGTGTGACAGGATCTCTGTGCACGCTGGGTTGTTCTTACAGAGTAAGTTGTAAACACTACTTGAGTGATAAATGTCATGAGCTATTTAAACTGGTCACTAACACATGTATTTGTATATATTTATTTGTTTGTTTGTAAATGAATATACCTATATTAAAATAATTGGCTGACTTATGAGCTCTACCTTGTATGTTTGTCAATATTAAAAATAAATAAAACAAACATTTTCAATGTTACCTCAGCAAGCCAGCAACGGTTTTCTACTATGTGATCTACAAATCTCAATTCAGTGGGAATGGAAATAGTATCAAATAGAAAATGTCATTCCTGAAATCTTTCCTGGAGCATGTCAGTAATACCAAGAAAAGAGCCAGTAGGAAGGGACAGGTTGCCAGAGTCCCCACTGAGGGTCCACGGTTGGAATGAACTGTCATTAATGAAGGGAACCAATGACCTGAGCCAGGCCATTACAAAGAATTGCAGAGCTTCTCAGAATTTTGTCAGAGTGCAATGAGGAAATGTAGAAGAAATCAAGGAGAAGTTTGAAAAACAGTAACGGAATGAGTAGCAAAGAGGGTTTAGATTTAGCCTTCTCTTAAAAAGTTCCTTTCAATATATTCATGTGAGGAAAATATAATATCAGAAATCCAAAGACTGGAGGACGTGTTATCTGGTGAAAAGGATACATTAGATTAAAAATCAGTACTGAAGTATTAGGGTCTATGTATCTTTAAAATAAGAAATGCCGAATTTATAAATTTATGTTTGTCATTATACCTAGGTGGGTTTGGGGCTTATATTTTGGAGATGATTCCTGTCCATTCAAGAGATCATTTAAAAACTTGAAATTTAGCCAAAATCGATTCTAAAAATAATAAAAAATGGATTATCTATGTAAATATTTTAAATTACAGAGATCAAAACGTGTTTTAGTAGCTATGATGTAGAGTAAGGAACCCAATGATTAAGAAACGAGTCTTTGCAGGAAGGGAGGGAAATCCCTAGCAGAATATATGCCAGCAGCCTTGTATCATAGAAACCAACCTTCTAATGTGTCTCTAAAACTAATTTGCTCAAAGTCGCATAACCATTAAGAATGGAAACTAAACCCCTATTTTCTGATTCTGAAACATCAATATTAATTTTTGGTCCCCTGCTTCCACTTTGCTTTCATCTGTAGATCAGATTGAAACAATCTGCCTCTGACCTATTCTGTCATTGTTTGATCATCTTTCAAAGCAGAACCTGAAGTGTTTAATATTCCCTGCATATATCAGTTTGTCACTCAGAACAGTTGTACTGGTTCAAATTTGTAACTTCAAATTCAATGATGTGCGCCCTCCTTAAATTAATAATTGATCTTTTAATCTTCTTAGAAGGAATGCTAATGCAGACAGACAAATACACTTTATTCTCAATGCCTAGGGCTAAGAGAAAATTAGGAAGTATCATTAAAGGAACTGTAGCCCCTAGCCTGGTGGAGCCCAGATCAGTTAAATGAAATACCAGATGGTTGGCCTACCTTCTTCTTATACCTGAGTGGATTCCTTTCATGTTCTCTATCTGTAAGTGACTAATTAGTTTAGTTTTCATTGAGTGGGATCTCCTTTCTTCTATATTCTCAGAAGGTATAATAAGTAAAGGAACAGCCCTTAAGCTATGGTAACGTAGCAAAGCTTGTCACAGTTTGACACAGTTCACTCAAAGAGGCAATTAAATTGAGTTTTATAAAGGAATTAGTAGGATTAACAAAAAGCAAAATGTTATGAAGCATCCTGGCATGATCTCACCAACCTTAGACCTAAGGGGCAAAGGGGATAGGAGAAAAGTTAACTAAAGAAGATATAGTAGTTGTTATTGAGGTTTGCCTGGCCGTAGCTGCAGCCTTCAGTTAACAAACAAACAAGAAAGAAAAGAAAAAATCTCAAGCCACCCTAGGGATGACCCACAGTGATGGAATCATGCAAACATGACCTGAACTTACCCTTCTTTCTCACCCCGACCTCCTGCCAGTGCCTCCTGTGGCTGAACCAACAGAAGCCAGGTGACAAGGGAGCCTTTGATGCAGGCATGGAGACAGGTCCCTTGGGGCACCCAGTGCTCTTGAGGAGCATGGATCTGAGAGGTCAACAGAAAGGGCCTGGAGCAGAGGATGATTGTGAGTGGGTTAAGGCAGTCCTCTTTTTGTGGACCAATATTGGTTATATCCAAGTGATGAATATCTGATCATTATGCCGTAACCTGAAGGCTGCCGGAAGAAGAGATCTGCTGTTGATAACACACTCAGAACCTGAAAAATCAGCATTCCCACCAATCTCGAGTTCAGGTTGGGACAATACCTCAATCTTTTCTTTTCTTATAATTTTTTTTTTTTTTTTTGAAACATGTTCTCACTCTGTAGCCCAGTCTGGAGTGCAGTGGTACAATACTGGCTCACTTCAGCTTTGACCTTCCAGGCTCAAGCGGTCCTTCTACCTCAGCCTTTGGAGCAACTGGGACCATGGGTGCACCCCACCACGCCCAGCTAACTTTTGTATTTTTTTGTAGAGACAGAGTTTTGCCATGTTGCTCAGGTGGGTCTGAAACCCCTGGACTCAAGGGGTCCTTACACCTCTGCCTTCCAAAGTCCTGGGATTACAGAGATGAGCCACTGCGCCCAGCCCATTCTAATTATGGATTAGACATGACCAACCCTGGGCCAAAATTGATAGGGCACCTCAGAAGGGAGGCCAACAGGAAGTCGGTGGCTTTCAGGAGGGTGAAAAAGCTGAAAACAGTGAAGAAAGAGGTTCTTTCACAGTCAAGCTTCTTCTAGGGGATTGAAAACAAAAGTGAGATCAAGAGGTTTTTTTGTTTTTGTTTTGTTTTTTGTTTTTTCCAAATAAGCTGGCAAAGTTTCTTTAAAGCCAATTAAACATACCTCAGATTGAAAATGATTTCAAACAATGGTTTTCTCATTCCAAATCAGTGGTTTAAGGTTCATTTGTGAGAAATCAATGTAACCACATTTATCCTTGGCCTAGTATTGAAAAAAATGTAGTTACAGTAAAATGATTTTAGTCTTTTGAAATTGTGGGTAACATGAGTGATTCTGACAGAATGGAAATTTCAGGCTAAGTGTATGAAATTGCAATTCAATAATGATGTGGAATTTTTTTTTTTGGAAGGTGCATTTAATCTAAAGGCATGTAGGTAATTTATGTGCAAAAAAATATAAATGTGTTCCAGTAAATGATGTGACCCTGAAACTTTCATGGGGTGGGCTTGATCACATTTTCACAACCCAGCACATTTCCAGTGCTAGTTAAATAAATGCAGAGGGATAAGGACTGTGGTGCTGACAGCAAGCCTCACAGAAACCAGCCCCAGCAGAGCATTCCCCTTCTGTTTTCCTCCTTTCAAGAAAGGGCATCAAGGGTTCATTTGAAATTTGTCTCTTAATCTGTTTTCCATTGAAGGCAGCAACTGAGAAGTTTTCAGCCGGGAAAAGTCAAGTTAAGTCAAACCAGTTTTGCTCACAACAAGCATACAAATTGGCTATTGTTTAAAAATCAGAACTTAACCATATGCTTTGAATTTAGAAGTGGGATTACATACTAAAAGGCTGTTATTATCCTTAAATCACCCTGTGTGTGTGGCGTGTGTGTGCATGTGTAGTACTTTTCTCTCAGCACCTTGTCTTACAGATGACCCTCAGACAAGGCAGAATGACAGTTACCACAGATTCTTCTACATTTACCCACAGATATGTCTCTTAGGGGCACTGGAGAACACTGGAGAACTCTCTCCCTGAGAGAATATGTACAAAGTCCTATAAAGCAAATAGAAGATTTCAATAAAGTATTTTTAACAAATAACACTTGAGTAAGTATGTTCTTTTAAAATAAAAAACATGGTGTGAGAAGAGTGTATCTTGAAGCTTCAGAAATTCCCCATCAGCTACTGTATATGTATGAGAAAAATGTTCTACAGTCTAGAAATGAATGCAAGAAAAGGAGTAAAGGGAGATCTCCCTAGACACCTCTTGAAGTGATTATAAGGCTGGATGAATTCAAAAGTAGCTCTAGGTTGGGTGCGGTGGCTCATACCTATAATCCAAGCACTTTTGGAGGTGAAGGCGACAGATCACTTGAAGCCAGGAGTTTGAGACTGTAAGGTTCTTGTATAGGTACGAACCCCTAGAGTGCACCAACAGACAACACGAGGCTCTTTTAATGAGCACCTGGGTGCAGACAGGCTGAGGACTAAAATGGTATCAGCACCAAATGAGGATGGGACAGGAGTTTTATGGTCTCCTGGAAACAGGAAGTGTCTCAGTCTGACAAAACTGCTACGTAGTACCCAGACGGCTTCTTTCTCGATCTTCAGGGGTACGTGTCTTCCAGCCAGGGTAGGTGTCTTCCTGGCGGCTCTCTTCCTGCTTCTGCTATCTTGCTGACTCACGATGCTGGCTCAAGTAGGCTTGCACCTTGGGACTGGGCCTGAGAAGGGAGGAGTTACTCATCCCTTTAAGCTTTCAGACCCCGGGGAGTATCTTTCCATTCCTGTCTATTGGTTATAGAAGAAAGGGAAAAGGGGCTACTTTCTCAATAATTACTTCAGTCATGACATGGGGGTGGTATGGGCATCTTGGAAAAAGAAAAACTTAATTTTGTGGGTATTCTTGAGAGACGGGTTGGTATCCATTGTGTCATTGTAACAGGAGCATTGTCTGGATTGTCTGGCAGTTAACTGTAGTTTCAACAAGAATTTTAATGGCTTTTATTATCAGTGGGATAACAATGGGAGAAACAGGACGAGTCCAGTGATGAAGATTACTGTCCTTACCAGTGTTTTAAATCCTCCTAAATTAGAGAACCATCTTCTTAGAAGATTTATTGGGTCCCATCCCTTCTAGGTTTGGACTGGTACATGGGCTACTTTTCTGATGTTTGAAGTGATTTCTAAAACTGCTTTTCCATTATCGTCTATGTTAGGACAGCAATTAGAGATATTAAACTTACCACACACCCCACCTTCTTCTGCTAATAAGCAGAGTAGTGCTAGCCTGTTTTGATAAATTGCTGCATGCATTTGGTTTTGGTGTTGTGCGGGCATTTCCAGGGCTGAGGCGGTTTGGTTAGTGATTATCTCTAGAACTACCTGTAGTCTAACTATTCTATTTAGCATATATATGGGAGTGCAATAACCCCATGAACCATCCTCAGCCCAAGTGGCAGGACCATGATATTCAAAGATCTGTTGCAGAGGCCATTCGTCCTCTTGCCATCTTAGGCTTCCTCCTGCCTTTAAGGATCATTTTTCTTTGTTTAGGTTATTACATACAGGGACTCCGAGGGTGTTGCCCACCGTTAATGTTTTGGAGGAAGGAGTAGCCTTGGGGGTGAGCTTGACCCTGCTGTGATGGACCCAGTGGGGGAGTCCTTGGACTCTCACTGCAGTTGGCATGCTGAGTATCACAGTATAGGGGCCTGTCCACTTTGGTTGTAGCTACTGGTGAGGGTCGGGTTGGCAGATAAACACATCTGTGCCTGCAAGACAGTTATGTTGAGAGGACAAGGACGTGTCGACAGGGAGCGGCATGGCCTCATCTGCTGCTTCATGAATGAAAGACCGTGTCTGGATTAAGGAGTGGAGGTAATTCACGAGTGGCTCAGAGTCTCATAAGGATGGAGGCCCTAAAACAAAAGTTCGGCCACGGAAGATTTCAAAGGGACTGTAAAAAGAGGGTTCTTTTGGTGTTGTGTGGAGTCTCATGAGGGGGAAAGGGAGATTTTTTTGTCCAAGACAGCTGGGTTTCTAGAAGCAACTTGGTAAGTTGGGCTTTAAGGACAGAGTTAATTTTTTCAACTTTACTTGAAGATTGAGGCCTGTAGGGTGTGTGGAGAACCCATTTTAACCTAAGAATGTAGAGACACCTTGGGTAATTTGGTTGATGAAGGTGGGCTCGTTATCCGACTAGATGGATGTTGGGAGTCTGAAACAGGGAATTATATGCATGATGAGAGTTTGTGTGACGACATTTGCACCTTCTGAAGTTGTTGGGAATGCTTCTACCCACGCGGAGAAAGTACAAAGACCAGAAGTTAGTGGAACCGTTTATCAGGCGGCATGTGAGTGAAGTCTACCTGTCAATCTTGCCTCAGTACCTGGCCCTGGGCTTAGTGGGTAGGAAAAGGCGGCAGTCAGAGGGAACCCTGGAGCGATACTGAGTGGCAGATAGAGCAGGACTGGGTAATCTCTCGAACAAGGCTGGAAAGGTGAGGACAGGGTGGAGAAGTTGCAAGAGAGGTTTGTACCCGACATGGAAATAGTTGTGGGGGCTTTAGACGATAGATTGTTTGAGAGTGAGGAAGAACAAAGCACCCTTCCTTGACATGCCATGGTCCTTGCTTTTGAAGGTTTTGGGATCAGAAGTCCTGCTTTTCTTCTGAGGAGTAAGGACAAGAGAAAAAGGACAGGGACAGAGTGTGGCCGGGTTTAGATGGGAGCTGGTTAGCATGGTGATGTGGGAAGTTTCTATGAATAGAGCATACAATTGGAGGAGCTGTGGGGCAGAGATGAGACAGTACACTGCAGTGAGCTAGCGTGTCTTTGATGTTATGGGTTGAATAAACTGTTAGGTTGGCATAGAGAGATAGTTTTAGGCTTTCAAGGGTGAGGACTGCAGCTACCGCCAATGTGCCAATGCTCAGAGGCAGGCAGGCCATCCGAGAACTGTGGCTTCAAGCTGTTTAGAAAGGTAGGCAACAACCTGGAGGGTGGGTCGCTTAAACTGGGTTAGAACACCTAGTGCAATTCCACGCCATTTGTCAGTCTAGAGGGAGAAAAGTTTGGTGAGGTCTGGGAGAGTGAGGACAGGAGCTGAGGTGAAAGCCTTCTGGAGTAGACGGAAAGGTTGGATAATAGGCTGTGCACGGTTTGAAGGCTCATGGAGAGGGCCTTTAGCGGCTTGGTATAACGGTTTGGCAAGTAGAGTGAAGGAGGGAACCCAGGGCCTAAAATATCCCACTAGTCCTAGAAAAGAGATAATTTCTTGCTTAGTTTGTGGAGGCAGGAGGGACTGGAGGAGGGATATGTGGTTGGTTGTGAGACCTTGGGTTCACCGGGTAAGAGCTAGGCCTAGATAGGTGACTGAGGGGGTGCATATTTGTGCTTTCTTAGGGGAGACCCAATACGCCCGTTCTGCCAAAAAGTTTAAAAGAGAGAGATAGTATGGGCGTTGCAGTCTCTTGGAGAGGGGTTACACAGGAGCAGATCATTAACACATTGAGGGACAGTGGACTGTTTTAGGGATAAAGCACAGAGGTTGTGAGCAAGGGTCTGTCCAAAAAGGTGGGGGCTGTCTCTGAAACCTTGAGGTAGTACACACCAGGTGAGCTGACTGACGTGAAAGTTGGGTGTCAGGGTTTTCCTATTTAAAGGCAAAGAGGTTTTGGGAATCAGGTTGTAAAGGAATTGTGAAAAAAAAAGCATCCTTTAGGTTTAGAACAGAAAAAGGGGTGGTATTGAAGGGAATTGTGGAAAGTAAAGTATATGGGTTAGGAACTACTGGACATACCGGGAGTACAGCTTGGTTAATGAGCCTGAGGTCCTGGACTAAGCGATAAGTTCCATCCAGCTTTTTAACAGTTAGAACTGGTGTGTTAAAAGGGGAGTTTGTTGGGCAGAGTAGGTGACTGGCGAGGAGGCAAGAAATGATAGGCTTTAGGCATATGAGAGCTGCTTAGGGGATGGGATACTGCTTCTGTGACAGGAACTAGGTGGGCTCTTTAACAATAATGCGGAAGGGGGTGTGGTGTTCTGCGACTGAGGGTGTGAAGTATCCTAAACAGTGGGGTTAACTACGGATGGGGAATAAGGAAAAGTTGCATGGTTTAGGGTGGAAGGTTGGAGGAGTAGAAGGAAGTTAGAAGTACTGGAGGGGACTGGGTAGATGCATCGGGTACTATGGAGAATGTGAAAGTGGAGAGTAGTGTGGAGTTTTGAAAGGATGTCTCTGCCTAGGAGTGGAGTTGGGCATGAAGGCAGGACCAAGAAAGAGTGAGTGAAGGAAAAGGTGTGCAGGGAGAAGAAAAGTGGAGGGTTGGCTCGGGGTTTGGAGACTTGTCCATCAAGTCCTACAAAAGAGACCCGGGAGTACTCGGTGGGTCCTGAAAAATTAGGTAAAGTACAGTAGGTTGCCCTGATATTAATTAAAAAAAAAAAAATACTGGCCTACCTACCACCATCAGTGTTCCCCTTGGCTCAGATGAAGCAATGGTAGTTGCCAGTGCATCTGTTCCAGGGCACCATCAGTCTTCAGTGGTAAAGCCAATGAGATCCCATTAGGAGGTTTTGGCCAGCTTAGAAAGTGATGGGGGCAGTCCTTGCAGGGGCCACTCACAGTCTGACTTCCAGTGCGGTCCTCCTCAGAGGGGGCATGGCCTGGTGGGCTTACCTGGGTTTGGGCATTGTCTGGACCAGTGGCCTTCATTGCTGCACTTGAAACAGGCGCCAGGTGGAGATGGATTGCTAGGAGGCTTCTGTGTGGAGCTGCAGCCCTCTAGGCCTGCAGAGCCCCTGATGGCAGAGGCAAGCATTTGAAACTCTGCCTGTTTTTGCCTTTTACTTTCCTCATCATGATTGTTAAAGACTTTGAAGGCTAAATTAAGAAGGTCTTGTTGTGGGGTTTGAAGACCGTCGTCAAGCTTCTGAAGCTTGCACTGAACATTGAGGGTGGATTGGGAGATGAACTGCAGGTTTAAGATACTGATTCCTTCTGGGCTGTCTGGGTCTAGGTTGGTATACTTTCTCATGGCTTCAGTTAAATGAAAGAGAAAAAGGCTGGGTTTTTGTCAGGACCTTGGGTGATTTCTGAAAGTTTTTCATAGTTCACTGCTTTATGGGCATCCTTTTTGAGTCCTGCAAGGAGACACATAATCATGTGGTCTTGATGGTGGCATCCAGGGTCCCCGTCTTGATAATCCCAGTAATGGTCCTGGTTAGGGACTGCCTCTGCACCAGTAGGCTGGGCAGGAGCTTGGTGATGAATTGTATCAGCATGCACCTGAGTTAGGGTCCAGATACGGTCCCCATCTTCTGGGGAGAGGGTGGAAGAGAGGATAATGTAGAGGTCATGCCAAGTTAGTTCATAAGACTGGGTAAGGTACTGAAACTCCCTAATATAAGAGGTAGGGTCTTCTGGAAATGAGCCAAGTCTTTTGTTAATTTGAGAGAGATCAGTGAGGGGGAAGGCAACATGAACTCTAACAATACTTTCAGTGCCTGCTACTTCCTGAAGGGGGCACTCTAGCACAGGCGCTAAAGTAAGGGTGGGGCATGGGCCAAAGATGGCGCCTGAGTACGGGTGGGAGAGAAGAAAGAACCTGGAAGTGGTTCCTGCTGAGGGTTTGAAGGGAGAAGGGGGTTTGAGTTAACAGGCAGTGGAGAATAGATAGAGGTGTAAAATGGCGGGATGGGTTTACAAGCCTCAGGAGAGGGCGGTGGGGGAGGAGAATGGGTGCAGGCAATACTAAAATTGTCCTGAGGAGGGGAAAGTGTAGGAAAAGAAGTGGATACAACTGACTGGGAAGATGGCAGCTGGGAAGATGGCGGCTAAGAAGATCGCAGATGAGAAAATAATGAGGAGGCTTATGGGGGTAAAGAAGACAGTTGAGAGGGAGAGGTGGGGGCTAGCAGGGGTGGACAGCAGTCTGCTGGATCTAATGAGGAAAAAGAGGTAGGGTTGGGAGGGGAAAGGTGATCAGGGTGGAGAGAATGGAGGAGAAGGATTTGAACAGGGGAGCAAGAATTGCAGAGGTCGGGTTGTGATCTGAGGGCAAAAAGGCCTGGACATAAGGAATTTCTCCCCATTGCTCCATTCGTCAGCAACAATTGCTTAAGTCAGTTAAAATTGTAAAGTTGAATGTTCCATTTGTGGCCCATTTGGACCCACTGTGGCCAGAGAGAATTGCAAAAAAGACAAGGCACTTAGAGTGGATATTTTGCCTGAGGACTAAGGTTTGCAATTTTTTTAGGAGGCAGCCTAGAGGGCTGTTTTTTTGGAATGGAGGACTGAGAGTTTCCCATAACAGAAGGTAGGCTTGGGAGAAGGGAAAAATGAGACCGTCCTGGACGGCCAGAGGGAGATGATTGATAAAAGAAGCAATCGTCACTGCTGCCTTTTTTGTTACCCAAACGGGATCAAATGGCTTAGAGGCCCCCTAAGACCAGATGATCAGTGAGTGCCTGGCATACGCCAGAGCCTTCTTGCGCCAATGTTGAATTTTTGGACAGGAGAAACCAAGAGAGGCTGTGCAGATTCTCCCCTGTTAACTGGGCTCCTGGGAAATTTACGAGTAGGTGAGATCAGTGACTGATGTGCATGCACAGAGAGGCCACTGGAGGCTGAGGAGCTTCCTTTGTCTGGCTGCTGTGGCTTGCTCTCTGGGGTGGAGGGGTAGGTCCACGGAGAATGCAGACATAAGCCCCTCCTGGATTTCACCACCAGATTTCAGCAACTAGATTGTATCAGTTCGAACCCCGAGAGCATGCCAACAGACAACATGAGGTGATGTGGAGCAACATGCTGTTTTAATGAGCACCTGGGTACAGGTAGGCTAAGGCCTAAAATGGCGTCAGCATCAAATGAGGATGGGGCAGGGGTTTTATGGTCTCCTGGAAATAGGAAGTGTCCTAGTCTGACATGACTGCTACGTAGTACCTGGATGGCCTCTTTCTTGCTCTTCAGGGGTACGTGTCTTCCGGCCAGGGTAGGTGTCTTCCACCTGGCTCTCTTCCTGCTTCTGTTATCTTGCTGATGCACACTGCTGGCTCAAGTCACCTTGTGCCTTGGGACTGGACTTGAGAGGGGAGGAATTACTCATCCCTTTAAGCTTTCAAGCCCCAGGGAGAATCTTTCAGACAGCAGCCTGGCCAACATGGCAAAACCCCATTTACACTAAAAATACAAAAATTAGCTGGGTGTGGTGGCACATGCCAGGAATCCCAGCTTCTCAGGAGGCTGAGGCCCGAGAATCACTTAAATTTGGGAGACAGAGGTTGCAGTGTCAAGATTGCACCACTACACTTCAGCCTTAATGACAGAAAAATGTCTCAAAAAAACACATAACAAAACAAAAAAAGTAGCTCTAGAAGTGATTACTGTATAGTCTAAATCCCAGGTAGATTTAGACACAAAGCTTAAGTTTCACTTTTTTTGTTTCCCTGAGCAGTGTGCTTATATATCTAGCATAAGCTCTGGGGTTAGAGTCCAGAGATGTGTGGCCATGCTCCATGCTCAGTGAGCCCTGGCTCTAGCAAGAAGCAAACATGTTGTTGCCCTTCCCTATGCCCCAGACAATGTATGTTTTCAGATGCTGGAAGTGAGGCTTATAGAAAATAACCCCACTGGGATGTCGAAGGTGCCAGTCAATTTGAGGTTGTTACATTACGTCATAACCAGGATTGTGGTGAGAAAAAATGGTGTGTCCTAAGATGACCCACCCCAATTTTACCTTGTTTTAGGGAGGTCTCTTATTTCTCCATGCTCACAGCCCCTGGGAACCACCATATATTACCCGTAAAATACAAGTGTGCCCTTTGCTCAATTCTTACATGGATTATAGGTGAGTCATTGTATTAGCCTGTCTTCACACTGCCATAAACACGCTCTCTGAGACTGAGTAATTTATAAAGAAAGGAGGTTTAATTGACTCATAGTTCTGCATGGCTGGGGAGGCCTCAGGAAACTTACAATCATGGCTGAAGGCGACACGGGAGCAGGCACCTCTTCACAAGCTGACAGGGGACAGAGAAGAGCAAAGGGGAAGAGCCATACATTTATCAAACAACCAGATCGTGTGATAATTCTATTACAAGAAGAACATGGGGGAAACTGCCCCCATGATGCAATCACCTTCCCACCAGTTCCCTCCCTTGACACATGGGGGTTACAATTTGAGATGAGATTTGGGTGGGGATACAGAGCCAAGACATATTATTGAACCCCTGGCCTCTCCCAAATCTCATGTCCTTTTCACATTTCAATACCAATTATGCTTTCCCAACAGTCCCCCAAAGGTTTAAGTCATTCCAGCATTAACTCAGAAGTCCAAGTCCAAAGTCTCATCTGAGACAAGGCAAGTCCTTTCTGCCTGTGAGCCTGTAAAATAAAAAACAAGCTAGTTACTTCCAAGATACAATAGGAGTACAGACATTGGGTAAATGTTCCTGTTCCAAGTGGGAGAAATTGACCAAAACCAAGGGGCCAAAGGCCTTACACATGTCCAAAACCCAGTGGGACATTCATTAAATCTTAAAGCTCCAAAATCTCCTTTTACTCCACGTCTCACTTCTTGGGCACACTGATGCAAGGGGTGGGCTCCCACAGCCTTAGGCAGCTCCACCCCTGTAGCAGAATTCTGCCTGGACATCCAGGCATTTCCATACATCCTCTGAAATCTAGGCAGAGACTCCCAGAGTTCGACTCTTGTCTTCTGCACATCCACAGGCCCAACACCATGTAGAACCCATCAAGGTTTGGGGCTTGCACCCTCTGAAGTAACAACTTGAGCTGTATGTTTGCCCCTGTTAGCAATACTTCGAGCTGGAGAGGCTGGGATACAGGGCACCAAGTTTTGAGGTTGCACAGAGCAGCAGGGTCCTGGACCCAGCCCACATAACAATTTTTGCCTCCTTGGCCTCCAGGCCTATGATGGGAGGGGCTGTGATGAGAAGAGTGAAGTGGAAGAGCCTCACACTTATTAAACTATGAATTCGATCATGAGAATAGCATGAGGGAAACTGCCCCATGATCCAATCACCTACCACCAAGTCCCTCCCTTGACACATGGGAATTACAATTAGAGGTGAGATTTGGGTGAAGACACAGAATCAAACCATATTGGTTATTGACCTATAACCCTTCCCAAACCTGTTGTTTAACCTTGAGGCAGAAACATGTGCTTCAAAGTCTTTGCATTTTAGTAATGTTGCAATTATCCAATAACATTTCACAAATGTTGGATCAATTATGGGAGAATGGTTGGGACAGTGCCTAACTGGGATGCTGCTCTGGGGAATCCCCATTCTCACCCACACTAAGCAATTAGAGATGTCTGGTCAGAAGAGTGTGACAGAAACCTGTGCCCATCGGGGGTTTGCTTCTCTTTAATAGGTAACAGTGCCAGCTGCATCTCTCAGGCCAAGCTTGAGGTGAGCAGAGAAGTTAACTTGGGTGTGCATCCCTTTCCCCTTTCTCACAATGACTCCAATGTCTCTGGCCCTGGGCATTCCCTGGACCTTTGCAGAAGTGGCAAGGGGAAGGATCCCCTAACAGCTGGATGGCACAGTGAATGTCCATCTGACATCCATGGGCAGAAATGGAAGGGCATGGCTGCTGATAATGTTATAGTCTTCTAAGAATATTTCTGGACACTGGCCCTCTCCTCTGAATCTTGGACAATTTCTTCTCTCTGTATAGAAACTCTGTATTAAATTTCTGGAATACTTTTTTATTAGAATACTGGTCACATTCTAACATCAAGAATTTTGGGTTAAAAAGTTAAGCAATGGTTTTGACAAGATTTCCCAAAGCATTATGCCTGTGGATTCCCAAGATGCAACCTGTGGTTACATTATGGCTGGATTCTGACAGAAATCTGGATCTTTAATTTTCTAATGAGACCAGGAAGTATAGATGGGTTGACCGTCCTGTGGCTTCCATGGCAATTTATATTTTTCAACCACTTATCATATTGCATGATTGCTGAATTTTTCACCTCACAGCATGCATTAAAAATTAAAACATTTCCACCAATCATTAGGATAATTAGATAGTGTTGCCCACAGTTAGAGGCAATTGGTCTGAAGCTCCAGCCATCCAGACCCAAATGGTTTCCCTGGGGCTGAGCTTACTGAGTTGAACTTTTTCTGGTCTTTAAGAACCTCTACATTGCCTTCAAAGAAATGAAGACACTAGCCATTTGTGTCTTTTTGTAGACTCAGTGTCCCTCTTTTATATCTATGGTGGGAAACATGGACAGGTGAATGATGCTCTACAAAGAGGTTAAAAGTGTCATTGAGAAGAGACTTGAATTGACCCAATGATACATGGATCCACATCTAGGCAAGGTTCACCTACACTGTGACTCTCCCATCTGATTCACCTTTTTCTCAGTTGCTGTGTGCATGCTACCTTGGGAAGACAACCATCACTGCAGTTCCTCTAGCATCATGGAGACTCCCTATATCTTGATGTTTCAAGAGACAACGAAACCATATAATGCCTTCTTTTTCCTACATTGCACCTGAAAGGCCTAATTGTGACTCTCAGATATTCTACTTTAATTGGAGAGCATGATAAACATAAATGTTCATAAAATGCAATTAATTCCAATCACCTGATGATACTTAACTTGAGTATGAAGACCCCAGAATTTGATTCTATATTAGTCAGGATAGGCCATAATATCAAATTTCATTTGTCATTAAGCTACATGTCCATCATAGTTTGGCAAGATGATTCTCCTCATCACAGGCCCTCAGGAATTCAGGATGGTGGAGGCCCCACCTCCACACATGCTTCCACAATGCAGGGGTAGGGAAAAGAGAGTGTGCTAAATCCCATGCTGGTCCTTAAAGCTTCTGAACACATACAACACAAATTTCTTCCTACTTACATTTTATTAGATAAAAAAAGTCATTTGGTGATGACTATGTTCTTTAGATGGTGAGGAGACACTGAATTTTTGTGAACAGTAATATAGTATACCACTAGCCACAGAACCTCGTTAAAAGAAAGAAGACATTCATGATTTCATTCAATAGACATTTTTGAACACCTGTTATCTATCAGAACTGTTTGAAGTTCTTACAATATATCAAAAAACAAAACATACAAAGATCCCTGCTCTCATGGAGTTTATATTTTAGTGACAGAAGAAAAACAATACACAATGAACATAATGTGCAAGTGAATTATGTAGTTCTTGTCTCCATATAGCCTATTGGTTCTATTTCTCTGAGAACCCTAACTCAGGGTTCTTTTTTGTGGGAGATAAGTGCTATCAAAAATAACAAATTGTAGAACAAAGGTGGGGGTTGGGGAGTGGTGATCTCTGATCTGAAGTGTCTGAGGAAGAGGAGTGACAATTTTAAATGGAATTGTCGATGAAGGAGTCACTGAAAAATTCATGTTTGAGCAAAGGCTTGAAGTAGGTCAGGAAGTTATCCAATTGTATATCTGATCATATGGAACCTCTTAGGTTTCTACTTTGAATGAGTTAGAAATCATTGATGGGTTTTAAACAGAGGAGTGATATGACTAACATGACTTCTGTTTTCAAAAGGAATTGCCCTGTTGATCATGAACTGTAGGCTGCAGGAGGAAAATGAGGAGACTCATTGGAAAGCAATTTCAGGAATCCAAGTGAGATAGGATGGTGGCTCAGACCAGGGTAATAGCACAAGAGGTAGTGGGAAATAGAGTCTGGATATTTTCTGAAGGCAGAGCCAACAGGTTTTAAGGTGATTGAATATGGGATGTCGAAATTTTTGTCCTAAGAAAGTGGATGGCTAGAGATGGAGCAGACTTCAGATAGAGTAGGTGCTATGGTTTGAATGTCGCTTCCAAAATTCGTGTTGAAATTTAATTGCTATAGTAATGGTATGAAGAGGTGAGATATTTAAGAGGTGGATTTAATGCCTTGATAAAAATGCTTTCAGGAATGGGTCATCTTTTGCCTTTTTGCCTCCTGCAATGGGATGGTGCAGCAAGAAAGCCCTCACCAGATGCTAAACCCTCAGTCTTGGACTTCCAAGCCTGCAGAACTGTAAGCCAATATATTTCTGTTCATTGTAAATAACCCAGTCTCAGGTATTCTGTAACAGCAGGAAAAGATAGTTCAGTTTTGTATATGTTAAGTTTAAGATGTCTACCAAACATCAGTGTAGAGATACTGGTTAGGGAGAATATACAAATCTGGGATTCAGCAGAGAAATTGGAGCTAGATACATGCATTTAGGAGTTGTCAAAATGTAGATAGTATTTAAAGCCATGGAATTGGATCAGATTGATATGAGTGTAGATAATTAGGAGAATAATATCCAGGACTGAATCTTGGAGCACGTCAAAATTAAAGGAAGTCATTTAGTTTTATAGGGCTGGTGTGGATCCAGTGTAGTGTTTATTTGGTTCTTGTGTTTTTTTGTTTTTTTTTTTTCCTTTAGGTTAACCTAAACTTGTGTGGGAAAATAAATTATCCACTGAATGGATTTGGTGCATGAAAAACCATTACTGCCTGCCATCACTTGAAAATTAGACTTATTAGTCAGGGTTCTCAGAGAAACAGAACCAGTAAGATATATGGAGAGATATATATTTGTTTGTTTATTATGGGAACTGGCTCATGCAATTATAGAGGCTAAGAAGCCCCGTGATCTGCCATTTGCAAACTAAAGACCAAGGAAATCTGGTGATGTAATTCATTTTGAGTCTAAAAGCCTGAGAATCAGGGGAGTCAATGGTATAAGTCCTGATCAGAGTCTGAAGGGGTGGGGTCAGATGGTGTAATCTCCAGGCTAAATCCAAAGGCCTGAGAACGAGATACTGGTGTCTCAGAAAAAGAAGAGTAAAACATGAATCATGAAACACAAATCATTTCCAACCAAAATGAATCAATGACCTTTCCAGGGTAGAAAATATTCAATGTAGCCAGCTTTCCACCATGTAGCTGGTTGGCCTAAAGGATTAATACCATACCTGAGTGGGGATGAGTGTCCTCACTGGCCTCTGTTGCTAGAAAGAATATTTGTCAGCACCAGTATCTGTGTCACTGTTGAGTAGTGGGAGTGAATATTGCTAAATCCATGCACAGCCTCCACTCCTACTACCAGGGCTATGCCATTCATGAACTGTTGTTTGAACACTGGCATCTAATGACAGAGGCTGGTCAATATCAACTGGCCAAATTATTCTTCTGTGTCTATTGGTGATTTAGTGGGGATATTCTTTTGAAGTGCATATTCTCTAGTGGTCATTAAGGTGTAATGCAAGTATCTCCCTGCTCAAGGAGAGAGAGGGTGCAAACTAGCCTATCCTCCATTTTTTTTTTGTTGTTGTTGTTCTATCTGGGCTGTGAACAGATTGAATTATGTCCTTCCACATTGGTGAAGGTGGATCTTCTTTACACAGCATACTGATTCAAATGCTAATCTCTCCCTGAAACAGCCCTCACAGATACATTTAAAAATAGTGTCTTACCAGCTATCTTGGCATCTTTAATCCAAGTCAAATTGACACATAAAATTATCCATCACAAGCTCCAAGGCGATTCAAGATTTTTGAAATGAGATCTGTGACTAGGTTCTGAGGATAAAAACGTAAACAAAAGAGTTCTTATCTTAGTCCATCATATAAAAAATATATATATTTGTGATCAGTGAACACAGAGGGAATCTTCTTCACCTTCTCTGCTGCAAATTTGTCAGTGAGATCACTATCTTCTCATAGATGGATTGAAAAACCTGGGTTTTAACCTTATTCTTACCTCTTAACTCAATATTTCTTGTGGCCAAGTTCTATTGAGTCCATCATAAAAAATATTATTGAATCTACCCTCTTCTTTCATTTTTGATAGGGCAGTCAGTGTCATCTTTTTTAAAAAAGGCAAAAAAAAAAAACAAGGAAAGAATGGATGAAGGGAATGAGGGAGAGAAGGAGGCAGAGAGGAAGGGAAGGAAGAAGAAGTGCTTGAAACCCTTCAGTAACTTCCTATTAGCCTTGGGATAGTGTCTATACCTTTTGTTACCTGTTCTTGATGACTCTCCAAACCTGTGTTAGAGTTCTGCAACTATTTCTTCCCTGGCTTTCATCCACCATGGCTAACAGTTTTATCTAAACTTTATCCTAAATACTTTCCAGGTCTCAGTTTAAATGTCAAATCTGTGACTTCATTCTTATACTCCCACCAGACTGGAACAAGTATCCCTAATATTTGCTTTCATGAGCCCATTTACTTCTCGTGTCATTACAAATATGATACGTTATTACATTTGGACTCAGACACATTGTGTTGCTCATCCAGATATACTCGGAGCCTAGCATTCTGTGAAGTATTCAACCAAAAGTTATTAAAAATGTGAAGTAATAAATGATCAAAAGGACATTAAAGTTTTATTTCTATTGTATAGAGTTTTTGTTTTATAATGGGGATTACAGCTTTATATAATGGAGATATAAAGTGTTTGCTTTATAATGAGGGGAAGCTATGATTCGTACTGGAAAAGACTAAAAACGTCAGGGCAACCACTGTGGAGAAAATGGCAAGTTTTTCAAAATGTTTGGACCTGGGAAGGATATGGTAATTCCCTGTATCCTATTTCCTTTAAAATGTGAGCTGAAGGGGGATGGTTTTGATATGCCTAGCATGAGTGAAAGTTTTGCACGGTTTTGATATGCCTAGCATGAGTGAAAGTTTTGCACGGTTTTGATATGCCTAGCATGAGTGAAAGTTTTGCACATACCCAGGGCACCTCCTTTTCTTCCTCCTCCTCTGCTTTAGTATTTTACAAAAAAAACCACATTATTTTATTATTTATCTTGGAGACGCCACAGAGAAGCATTATTTTTTTCTTGAGTTCATATACATTTATTTAGAATTACTTGCCTCATTCTGAAAGCTGTTTCTTATCTTCCAGTTTTTAATTTGCTAGAAATTTTAGAAAAGATGATCCATAAATGTATCAAATCATTCCTGTTTGAAGTAACTTAAATATCAGCATTACTGTCCTGCCAAATATTTCAGATTTGAAACAAAATATTTTGCCTTTAGAGTCTTCAGAGGCATTAGTAGAAACTAAATGGGAATATGCAATTCTTACCTGCCACAGCTTTCTGATTGTTCAAGTGTTCTTGTAAAATGACTAACCAATATTTCAACTTTTCTCTCTTCTTACTTCCTCATTGCCTCCCTTCCTCTCTTAGTCCCAATATCATCACCAGATAAGAATATGTATGGATTCACGAACAAGAAAATTGCTTAACTATTTGATCAAGAAAGATTGGAAAATCAGGATGAAGCAAGTCTGGGTGAAAGAGCTGTGAATGGATTTATGGGAACAGGAAGGAGGTGTGGAGATCCTTTTATTACATGTTAATGATCACTAGGGAACATCCACTACAAAAGAACATCCCACTAAATCACCAATAGACACAAGAGAATATGTGGCCCGTTGACTTTGGCCAGCCTCTGTCATTAGATGTCAATGTTCAAACAACGGTGCATGAATGGCATAGCCCTGGTAGCAGGAGTGGGGGCTATGCATGGATCCAGCAATATGCACTCCCACTCCACAACGTTGACCCAGCCACCAAGGCTGAAATATTCAACCTTTCAGCAACAGAAACCAAGGATGACCTTCATCCCTGCCCAGCTATGGTATTAGCCCTTGAGATCAACCAGCCACATGGTGGAAATTTGAATATCTTCTACCCTGGAAAGGTCATTGATTCATTTTGGTATTAATTAATTCGTGGTTCTGGGTTGGATTTACTGTTCTTGCCTGCAGGGCCTCAGCTGGCACCAGCATCTAAAGGCTTAGAGAGTTAGTGATCCACCAACATGGCATCTCACATAACATCCCATCAAACCAAGTGACCCACTTTACAAGAAAGGAGGTGCGTAAGTGGACAAGCTCCAGCTTGCCCCAGCTGGAACAAGCTCTACTAGTCCCATCACATCATGCACCATCCAGAAGCTGCCACACTAACAGAGTGATGGAAAGCCCTGTTGAAGGCATAGTGGAGGGGCCACACCATTGCAAGGTAATGTCATTGGAGGTTTATTTAGCATGTGTATTACACCCAGGAAAATGGTGCCCCATCCTTGCAAGGTAATGTCATCATCAGATTCTCCTGGGTGTAATATACATGCTAAATAAACAATCATTATATGATGCTGTGTCCCCAAGAGGTAAAATATGTGGGAGTTAAGGAGTGGACGCAGCAATAGCCTCACTTACCATCAATACAGTTGACTCCTTAGGGAACTTGTGCCTAGGCTCTGTGGGTTTAGAGGTCCTGGTGCCCAAAGGAGATGTGCTTCCATCAGGGAATACAACAAGCATTCAATTGAACATGAGGTTAAGGCTGCCACTTGGAAGCATCAGGCTCCTCATGCCAAGAGATTACCAAGCAAGAAGAGGAATCACCATACCATAGGCATTAATCAATCCCATTCTTGAGAAGGAGCTGGGACTGCTGACACAAGGCCACAGAGAGGCCCCCAGCTAACTTGCCTGGGTGTCCCTTAGAATTCCCTTGCCCATTTTTTAATAATAGATGGATAAATGCAACAGCCTCCACCTAACAAAGGCATAGTGATGGGTCTTCTCAGGAGTGAGAAGCTAGCTAGGTCATTCCAGCAGCCAAGTAGACCAGCAGAGGTACCAAAAAGAGACAGGAAATTTAGACTGTAAACAAAACAGGAAGATTTCCCCAGGAAAAGAGGCCAACTGTGATCCTAGAGATGCTTCTCCTTAACATGCAGAAAGAAGTGGATCCATGAAGCACAAGAGCTGAGCTGTCATGGAAACTGCACATCTCAAATTTCCCATCAGGAATGAAGGACCTAGTCCCCATAGGCTGAAGACAGTCACCTCACCCAACTTCATGCTCTCTTCCAGGGAGAGCCTGCATCCAATAACTTGTCAGCCCAAGACTATAAAGGCCTTACCCTTTGCCTCTGTGAAGCATCCCACAAAGAGGTGCATCTACCTCTGAAGGTGCATCCCAGCTTCAGGCTCCCAGTCACTTTGGGCTTACCTAGCCTCTTCCTCTGCCCTACTTTTCTCCCTCCCCTTCCTTCCTGCAGGTTTGGATCCTGAGAGCACTCCCTAATAAACCTCATGCCCACAAATCTCCATCTTGGAGTCTGCTTCTTCGGAACCAAATCTGGGACAGATCAATTTACAAAGATAGAAGGGTTTAGGAAGGCAAAAGTGTTTCTGTTACCATGTCTAGGCCTGAAGGGACAAAGAGAGGAACTTGGAGCAAGAGCCACATGGAAAAAACAACTTGAAAGATTGTAGGGATTCTGGCAGAAGCACAAGGCCAAGCCCTGGCAATCCCCACCTCACATCCCTCCCACCCTTTCATCTCCCATTAGTGCCTCCCATTGTAGAACCAAACTGGAAGCGGTGGTCAGTGGATTCCTTTGTTTGTTTCTTATAGGTCAGCCTCCTGGGGCAGAGAGCATGTTAGAGTGTGGATTTGGAGGTGCAAATGAAAGTTACCCTGTAGCCCACTTGACTGTGTAGATTTCTTTTTCTCTTACAGAAAATAAATTATGTAACTTCTTTAGAGATAGGGTGTGACTTCTATTTTGAGTTATCTGTGTCATTTAATTAATATACAAATAAAATGACATGACAGAAAATACTTACTTGAATACAAAGGACAAATAATTAGGTCTTAGATAGTAAAGCCAACCCTTTAGATAAGACTTTAGGCAAATGGATTTATAAGTAAAAGCAATAGGAAAACTTGCTACCTAAGCATGAAAAATGATGTTCCTGATGAATTCCTGGAAGGAAGCTGATGTCAGCCCCCAACTCCTTTCTAGGCCTCTACCAGCCTATATTCCAAATGGCCCTGCCATGGCTCTTCTTTTCTTAAGACTTGATCTTTCTCCAGGCATGGATGAATCCACATGTAAGACATTTAAACAACCCAGGTGCCAAATTTAGTAGGACTTAGGATTGCACAACATTCCCAAATCTGGGATCTGAAAGGCCAAGTGCCGACCAACAGGATCCCAAATTCATCCCAGGGGCTCCTTGACCCATAACCAGAATGTGAATTCAACTGCTGGATGACCCCATGCAAAGCTCTCCCTGGCACTGAGTAATCCAGTTCCCTTTTCATTAAAAGCCATCTATTTTCCCAGGAGGGGGAATCCTTCTGCACAGCCCTTTCCTATGACTAAGCTCTGTGTTCACAAGGAAGATCTCCTCTCAGTCCTGCTATGACCCCACTGCTGAGCTTGGAAACCCACTACTAAGTATAGCCTGTGTCACAATTGTTCTTGCTGAGATCTTCTACTATTGCCTGAACACAACTCATTCCTGATCCCCTCTAGTGAGTATGTCCCTGGCCATTTTTCAGCACTTTTATCCTCTTTTCTTGCTCTGAGTTTTCATGGACAGAGTATCTAGGAAAAGGAAGAGGGGATAAATCAAATGCCTACAGACCTTCAAAGAGTGCTCCAAAGCCAGTGTAAAGCACTGGGGAACAGTGAGGAATAGGGCAAAATATTTCTTATAATGTTCTGAGTTTCATGAGTTGAAGTCTTTAGTGCTTAATGTCCAAATGATGCAAATGAAAACACAGTTTCATTCTTTTCCCTTTTAAAAAACAAGGAAGAAGACAGTCAAAGCCTCAGTCTATACTATATTTACACTTGACTCAAATGCGTTAATAACATTGTAGACTAAGGATGTACCTGGGGGGAAAAACAGTTTTGTGATTTAACTGTAGTGCAAATTTTACCTAGTAAAAGGTTTTTGATATTTATCCTCAGAGAAGATCTAGTTTTCCACCTGAGTGGTGCTACATGCCATTACAAGTGAAGGATGAAGATGTGAGGACAATATTTAATTCATTCTTCTCATTTCCATGTCTTTGGGACTTTTGTGCTAACGCTTAGCTGTGATACCAACAAACGCCAACTTTGAAGATTCCAAAGATTTTTCTCTCTCTTTAAAACATTCCTCTTCCTTTTGCACATTTAAAAAGTAAACCTGACGCTAGTGCTTCAGAATTCCTGTAGCAAGACCCCTGTTTCTTTACTAATAATATGACCTGTTTTAACTAAGACTCCATAGCTTGCTAGCTGTCTTCCTTTACTGTATCTGAGGTGGGAAAGGAGGGAGGGAGACGAAGTACATTGGTGATTGATGAGATGTTGGGGGGATGGCAGAAAGTATTTCCAATTTTAATTTATTAGGTTCATATTGACAAAGAACCCATAAGCTCTTAAAAGCTTACTTCATTCACATATTTTTTGGCCAACGAAAAGTTTCACTGTTGCCAAGTAAAAATGCTTCCTTTATTTCTCTCACTTCTGCTGACATATAAATTTTTTTGGAAAGACTTAATTAGAATAAAAAAGCAGCTGATCTAGCCAGAACTGTTGATGGAGACAAGGTGTTTGGTAGCTGGATTTTGCTTTTTTTAAAAAAATCTATTTCCCTGGTTTTGCTATAGACAGGAGTTAGGAGCCATAGTCCTTTGGCACCAAAGAGCTTCCTTCACACTGGAGTCCTTTCACTATTGGGGAAAAAGGAAAACTGGAGCTGTATGTACCACTCCTGCCAACACGGATACTGCTAACCTTGGAGGTTTCAAAAGAATAAACCTTGTTTTATAATTTTTGGAATAGCTGCTGCAGTGAAAAAAAGATTTGAATTCCTGATCAATTCTTTAGAAAAACGAGTTTTGCAATCTGTTCTGCTCTGTACTTGTATCCAGAAGTGAATGAGTTAAAGATGCTGAGAAAATAAATACCTTTTATAATCATGAGTTTGGGGGAAGAAGTGAGTGTATCTATTTGACGCTTGCCAACTCTTGCCTTTCTGTTTACTTCCCTCTTGTGTAATCATTCTTCATGATCCTCTTGTTGATGTTAACATTTAATGAGTGCCAAAAATATGCTAAGCCCTCTGTGGTACATAGAATGAGCAAGGCCCTTTCTCTGAGGACTCACATCAAGACACAAAGCACTAGAAAAATAAAAGATTAAAACAGAAGACATAACCACAGAATCATTAAATAAATTCCACCAACCATTCTCAAGAAAACACAAAATCCCAGCCCTCACCAAATATAAAACAAAACAAACCCACAATGAGGCTTATTAAAATTGAAACTCAGACCGTATATATTATACTTGAAGATATGGAAAATATATTTTCAATGAATATATGTTCATTAATTTATATTTTGAGCCCCTCAGTCAACAAATATTTATTTCTTTATTGCAATGTCCTGGGATAGGCCCTGTGTAGGATAAAAATGTTTTTCCATAATGTTACTGACCTTAAGGAAGTTCTGATCTGGTAAGAAAAATAAAGCCAAAAATACATACGAGATACTTGTTGACTAGATAACCCCCACATGCTTAATAATAGGAACTCAGTGACTCTTCCCACTTAAGTAAATCTATTCCTCTCCATCCCCAAATCTTAGGTCGGTCCACATCACGTCCTTTCTGGGATCCTGCTTTCAGTCTTGCTTCCTCTCACCCACTGCTTATTTAGTAACTGGTGGGGCTTCTCTCATCCAGAGAAGGCCTAAAGAACATGTAGGATTTGGATGCCAGAAAGGAACAGGAATGTTCTAGGAAGAAGAAATTTACATGTGCGGCAAGAGAGTGAAAGAAATAATAGTCCATTTGAAGAAAGGAAGCATTTTCCTTGGCCTGAGTGATGGTTTATGAAAAGGAGGGGGTGGTGAGAGATGAGACAGGACATACGCAGGGACTCTCAGTTTACACAAATGAGCTTATGTTTTCTCAAATATGAAAATACTTGAAGGCCTAGGAGAGTTTGATGAGGTACTGGGATCCCTCCACACTTCCTACTTTCCACAGTTCTCTGCCTCTTTGTGCCCATAGCACATGGTATGGCTATTGTACAGAGCAGGCTATTGTAATTTCCTTTCCTTGGCCATAAGTGAGAATCAGATTTCAGAGTCTAGAAATATAGTGGATAGAGTTAATGCAGATAACTTTCCTTTTAGATACAGTTATCTGTGTTGGATCAAATATTTAAAACAAAATTATAATACTGTAGAAAGCCAGCCTTAGGAAAAAAGGAAACCCTCAAGTGGGATTTCAAAATCAAAGCAGTGAGTGTCTACGCCAATGCCAAGGGATACCTAACCCAGATAAAAGCTCTAAAGACAAACAAATGAAATTTTAATGTCCTCACAGGAAATACCGAGCCAGGATTGTCTGTTTCCTAGGGTGTCATGACAAAGCGCCACAAACTAGGTATCTTAAAACAACAGCAATTTATTCTGCCACAGTGCTGGAGGCCAAAAGTCTGAAACCAAAGTGTTGGTAGAGTTTGTTCCTTCTAGAGGCCCCGAGGGAGACTCTGTCCTGTGCCTCTCTCCTGGCTTCTGGTGGTGGCTGGCAATCCTTGGTGATCCTTGTCTTGGAGCGGCATCACTCCAATTCCTACCTCCATTGTCACATGGCCTTCTTCACTGTCTCTCTCTCTCCCTCTGTTTTAACAGCTCCCTTCCCTTGTCTTATAAAGACACCAGTCACTGGGTTTAGGGCTCACCCTAATCCCATATGACCGTATCTTAACTTGATTACATCTGCAAAGACTCTGTTTCCAAATAAGGTCACATCCATTAGCTCTAGGGGTTATGAATTGAACACCTCATTTTAGAGGACACAATTTAACCCACAACAAGGAGGTGAATATGAAATTTGGTCCTAGAGTAGTAAAATGCCTAAAGTACCACATAAAAGCAAATATAAAACCTCTCACTAGTAAAATCTCCAGCAACCAAGTCACATGGGACTCCAATTAAAACATACACAGAAACACACACACCCTCCTGAAGAGAAGCTCACAATAAAAAAAATACAAAGTGTACTGGAAAATGACCTATCTTGAAAAGGAAGAGCAAGTACAACAATAAAGAACAAACATTTGAAATAATAAAAAATATCCCAAGGGTTTGCAATGATAAAAATAGCTCTGTAAAATAGTAATCGAAGTGTTTAAGACATATAAGAAGAAACAGAAAATAAAATTAAAGATGTGGCCACAGTAATGTGGACTTGGAAAAGAGAAAGTAGATATTCTGGAAAAAAAAACATACTTATTAAAATTAACACACTAAATAAATTGGTTAAGCAATAGATTAGACATAGCTAAAGGGAAAAATCAGTATGTTGGAAGATGAATCTGGTCTAAGTGCCCAAAAAAGCAGCACAAATAAAGAGAATAAAAAACATATTAAAGACAGTATAAGGGGCATGGAAGACTATGGAGAAAAATTCAATATACATCCAAAATAATTGCAAAGAACAAGAAGAGAATTAGTGTAGATGAGACAATATTTTTAAAAATAATGCCTGATAATTTTCTAGAATTAAGAAAGGTCATGATCCTCAGATTGGTTCTTGAGTATCCCAGATGCATTATAAGGAGACTGCAGAACACCAAAGACAAAAAATGAATCTTAAAAAACAACAACTTGAGCAAAGGAACAAATTGCCTGTAAATGAATAGCAATTAGACTTGCAGCAAAGTTTCTCATAAGTGAAAGTAAAGGCCAGAAGGCAAGGGTACTTTAAAATGTTATGGTAGTCCTAGAGAAGATAATACCAACTAAAAGTCTACATAGGTGATCCAGTATTGAAGAATGGGGGTAAAAAAAGACAAAAGGCAATAGAAAAGCCATAATTTAAGAAGTAAAAGGAAACTCAGAAAAAAAAAGTAAGCATGCAAAACAATAAAAATTATAGTAAAGAAAACTCATTAACAATCTCAGGTGATGAACATAGATATAAAAACAATGCATTAAACATTAGTACATCAAATCTATCAATGTACCTTAAAAACACATATGACAAAGGGGATTTATTTTGGAACTACAAGGTGACTTAATATTAGAAAAGGTAGTAATTTAACACATTTGCAAACTAAAAGGGAAAGACAAAACACTGTACTTGAATACATCAGTTGGTATAGATAGAAAAAATATTGGATTAAATTCAACATCTAGAGGTGATTAAACACCTCCTCCTACACACACATTTATCCAACTATGAATAAGACAGAAACCCCTTAAACGGCTGAAGAATACCTACCTAAGACCAAGAGCAAACAACATATGCTATGAGTGAAATGTTGAAGTCCCAACTAACACAACGATGTCAATTTACAAACATGTTTTTTAACTTTTTATGTTGAACTAATTTTAAACTTATAGAAAAGTTGAAAAATAGTATGGAGAGTTTCTTTATATTCCTTACCTAGCCTCCCCAAATGTTAACCTCTTATATGATCAGAGTATGATTATTAAAATCTGGACATTAGCATTGGTACGATACTATCAGCTAAAGATCTTAGAGCTTCACAAGTTTTCTCCTAATGTCCTTTTCCTGTTCTAGTTTCCTATAGAAGATTTTACATGACATTTCATTGTTAGACATAACTGTCTCCCAAAGTTTGGAGTCATTCCCCAGCGTTACCTTGCTTTCCACGATCATGACACTTTTGCCAGGGTTGATCAGTTATTCTGTTGAATCTTCCTCAGTTTGGACTTTTTCTGATGTTTTCTTATGAGTGGATTGAAGTTATGCATTTTTGTTAAGACTAACAGAAATAAGGTTGTATTTTTCTCAGTGCTTCATACCACAGCATTCAGTATGTCAATATGTACAAGCTGTATTATTAAGATTTTTAATGAAGGTTAAATACATAAGGAGATACACTACATCCATGGATTCAAAGAATAAATGGTTAAAATATGACAATTCTCTTTAAAGTGATCTATAAATTCGTGTAATTCCAATCAAATTCTCAGTGTACTTTTTCATGGAATTAGACAAGCTGATTCTAAAAAACTTGAGAAAAATAAGTCATCAAGATAAGCCTATGCAATTCTATAGGAGATTTTTAAAATAAAGCTTTAGTAAATAACACTGTGATGCTTATGCAGGGATAAGCTCTGCAACTGAAAAAAAAAAAAAAAGGAATTCCAAGAAACAAACTCACATAATCTGAGTGCTTGATACAGGACAATAATGGTATTAAAACTCTAATGTGGACGGAGATGATGGTGGACAGGAGGTGGAACTAGATTGCAGCTCTGACTCTAACAACATGCAGCATGTGGAGGCTTGCCTCATGAACTTTTGCTCCAGAACGACTGTAGGAATATATTAGGAAAACTGAGGGAACCACAGATCCTCTGAAGGAAGTGGATTGCTCCTGTAGGACCCTGAAGACACCCCAAATACTATGAGTGCCCAAACTGCAGAAGTGGGAAAGGGAGATCATCTGCCCGGAACACACACCCCCACTGGGGAACCTGCAGGTCTAGATTAAGGGAGAAGATTCTGACCTTACCTGGAGCTCCGTCAATTTAGAGAGCAGAGTGAAATACAGGGTAGAGAAGGCAGCAGGAAAAGACCTGTTGGCTCTCAGGGTCCCTTAGCAAGCCATTTCTGCCTTGCCTCACAGGAATCCCTGGGGACGGTGGATAGAGGCACTGGGAAAAGGCCAGAGGGAGAAGGCAACCTCCAGCTGAACTTTGTAATAACTTAAACCGAAGTCTCCTGGCCAGAACTCGGGAGAGGGTGTGAATCCAGTGTGCAAACTCTACAGATGGGGGAAGAATAAAAGCCCTACTTGGTTTTGCAGCTGGGAGTCAGGTAGCCTGTGGCACATTCTCAGCCCTGCTCACCCACTGCTTGGAAACAGTCTTGGTGCTGTTGGTCAGGGCATGGTGGGAGTGAGACCAGCCTTTTAGATTGTGTGGGAACTGGGCTGTGACTGCTGGCTTTCCCCCACTTTCCTGACGACCTGCATTACATGGTAGAGGCAGCCATAATCCTTCTAGGAACATAACTGTTGACCTGGGAACCTCACCCCCATCCCCCACAGCAGCCACAACAAGACCTGTCCAAGGAGAGTCTGAGCTCAGACATGCCTAGCCCTGCCCCCACCCAGTGGTCCTTCCCTACCTACCCTGGTAACTGAAGACAAATGACATATACTCTTGGGAGTTCCAGGGCCCCCACACCCACTGTTCCTCCCTATACTACCAGAGCTGATGCTGTCTGGAAAGTGTTGACAGGAGGCCAATGGGCACAAAAATAGTGCATTAAACCACCTAAGCTAGGGTCAATCAGAGAGTCCATTTCATCCTGCTTCCACTTTCGCCAGAGCAGGTGCTGGTATCCATGGCTGCAGGACCCACAGACGGTTCATATCACAGGACTCTGTGCAGACAGTCCCCAGTACCAGCCCAGAGCCTGTTAGACTTGCTGGGTGGCTAGATCCAGAAGAGAGATAACAATTACTACAGCCCAGCTCTCCAGAATCCACATCCATAGGAAAAAGGGGAGAGTACTAAATCAAGGGAAGACTCCATAGACAAAAGAATCTGATCAACAGCCTTCAGCCCTAGACATTCCCTTTGACGGAGGCTACCCAAATGAGAAGGAACCAGGAAATCAACTCTGCTAATATGACAAAACAAGGTTCTTTAACACCCCCCAAAAATTACACTAGCTCACCATCAATGGCTCCAAACCAAGAAGAAATTTCTAATTTACCTAAAAAAGAATTCAGGAGGCTAGTTATTATGCTAATCAGGGAGGCACCAGAGAAAGGTGAAGCCCAATTTAAGGAAATCAAAAAATAATAATAATACAATAAGTGAAGGGAAAAATATTCAATGAAATAGATAGCATAAATTTAAAAAAAAAATCAAAACTTCAGGAAACAATGGACACATTTATAGAAATGCAAAATGCTCCAGAAAGTCTCAGCAATAGAATTGAATAAGCAGAAGAAAGAACTTCAGAGCTCAAAGACAAGGTCTTTGAATTAACCCAATCCAACAAAGACAAAGAAAAAAGAATAAGATAATATGAACAAAGGCCAGGCATGGTGGCTCACCCCTGTAATCCCAGCACTTTGGGAGGTCAAGACTGGTGGATCATGAGGTCAGGAGTCCAAGACCAGCCTGGCTAATATGGTGAAAACCCTGTCTCTATTAAAAATACAAAAATTAGCTGGGCATGGTGGTGCATGGCTGTAGTCCCAGCTACTCAGGAGGCTGAGGCAGAAGAATCACTTGAACCCAGGAGGCAGAGGTTGCAGTGAGCCAAGATCACACCCTGCACTCCAGCCTGGGTGACAGAGCGAGACTCTGTCTCAAAAAAAAAAAAAAAAGAAAAGAAAATATGAACAAAGCCTTCAAGAAGTCTGGGATTATGTTTAATGACCAAACCTAAGAATAATTGTTGTTCCTGAGGAAGAAGAGAAATCTAAAAATTTGGAAAACGTTTGGGGAAATAATCAAGGAAAACTTCCCCGGCCTTGCTAGACATCTAGACATTCAAATATAAGAAGCTCAAAGAACACTTGGGAAATGCATCACAAAAAGATCATCCCGTATGCACATTGTCATCAGGTTATCTAAAGTTAAGACGAAAGAAAGAATCTTAAGAGCTGTGAGGCAAAAGCACCAGGTAACCTATAAAGGAAAACCTATAGGATTAACAGCAGATTTCTCAGTGGAAACACTACAAGCTAGAAAGGATTGGGCCCTATCTCCAGCATCATCAAACAAAACAATTATCAACCAAGGATTTTGTATCCAGTGAAACTAAGCTTCATATATGAAGGAAAGTTACAGTCTTTTTCAGACAAACAAACACTGAGAGAATTCACCACTACCAAGCCACCACTACAAGATCGGCTAAGAGGAGCTCTAAATCTTGAAACAAATCCTGGAAACACATTAAAACAGAACTCCTTTAAAGCATAACTCTCAAAGGACCTATAAAACAAAAATACATTAAAACAAAAACAAAAAACCAAGGTATGCAGGCAACAAATAGCATGATGAATGGAATGGTACCCCACATCTCAATACTAATATTGAATGTAAATGGCCTAAATGCACCACTTAAAAGATACAGAATTGCAGAATGGATAAGAATTCACCAACCAACTATCTGCTGCCTTCAAGAGACTCACCTAAAACATAAGGACTCACTTAAGGTAAAGGGGTGGAAAAAGACAATTCATGCAAATGGACACCAAAAGTGAGCAGGAGTCACTATTCTTATATCAGACAAAACAAACTTTAAAGAAATAGCAATTTAAAAAGACAAAGAGGGACACTATACAATGATAAAAGGCCTTCTCCTACAGGAAAATATTACAATCCTAAACATACGTGCACCTAACACTGGAGCTCCCACATTTATAAAAGGATTACTAATAGATCTAAAAAATAAGATAGCAACACAATAATAGTGGAGGACTTGAATACTCCACTAACAGCACTAGACAAGTCATTAAGACAGAAAGTCAACAAAAAACCAATGGATTTAAACTATACCCTGGAACAAATGGACTTAACAGATATACACAGAACATTCCACCCAACAACCACAGAATATACATTCTATCCAACAGTGCACGAAACTTTCTCCAAGATAGACCATATGATAGGCCACAAAACAAGTCTCAATAAATTTAAGAAAATTGAAATTATATCAAGCACTCTCTCAGACCACAGTGGAATAAAACTGGAAATTAACTCCAAAAGGAACTTTGAAACCATGCAAACACATGGAAATTGAATAACCTGCTCCTGAATGATCATTGGGTCAAAAATGAAATCAAGATGGAAATTAAAAAATTCTTCTAACTGAATGACAATAGTAACACAACCTATCAAAACCTCTGTGATACAGCAAAGGCAGTGCTAAGAGGAAAGTTCATAGCCCTAAATACCTACATTAAAAAGTCTGAAAGAGCACAGACAATATAAGGTCACACCTCAAGGAAGTAAAAAAACAAGAACAAACCAAACCCAAACCCAGCACAAGAAAGGAAATAACCAAGATCTGAGCAGAATTAAATGAAATTGAAACAAAAAAATGCAAAAGGTAAATGAAACAAGAAGATGGTTCTTTGGAAAGATATATAAAATTGATAAACCATTAGCAAGATTAACCAGGAAAAGATGAGAGAAAATCCAAATATGCTCAATTAGAAATGAAACAGGAGATATTACAACTGACACCACAGAAATACAAAAGATCATTCAAGGATACTATGAACACCTTTATGTGCATAAACTAGAAAACCTAGAGGAGCTGGATAAATTCCTGGAAAGATACAACTCTCCAGCTTAAATCAAGAAGAATTAAGTACCCTGAACAGACCAACAACAAGCGACAAGATTGAAATGATAATTTAAAAATTACCAACAAAAAGAAGTCCAGACAGATGGATTCACAGTAGAATTCTACCAGACATACAAAGAAAAATTGGTAGTAATCCTACTGACACTATTCCACAAGATAGAGAAAGAGGGAACCCTCCCTAAATCATTCTTTGAAGCCAGTATCATCCTAATACCAAAACCAGGAAAGGACATGCTAAAAAAGAAAACTACAGACCAATATCCCTGATGAATATAGATGCTAAAATCCTTAACAAAATACTAGCTAACCAAATTCAACAACATATCAAAAAGATAATCCACCATGATGAAATGGGTTTCATAAAAGGGGTGCAGGGATGGTTTAACATATGCAACTCAATAAATGTGATATGCCACATGAACAGAACTAAAAACAAAAATCACATGATCATCTCAATAGATGTAGAAAAATCATTCAACAAAATCCAGCATCCCTTTATAATTAAAACTCTCAGCAAAATTGGCATACAAGGGACATACCTCAATGTAATAAAAGCCATTTATGGCAAACCCACAGACAACATAATACTGAATGAGGAAAAGTTGAAAGCACTCCTTCTGAGGACTGGAACAAGACAAGGATGCCCCCTCTTACCACTCTTCTTCAACATAGTACTGGAAGTTCTAGCCAGAGCAATCAGACACAAGAAAGAAATAAAAGGCATCCAAATCGGCAAAGAGAAAGTCAAACTGTTGTTGTTTGCTGATGATATGATTGTTTGTCTAGAAAACCCTAAAGACTCCTCCAGAAAACTCTTAGAACTGATAAAAGAATTCAGCAAAGTTTCCGGGTACAAAATTAATGTACACAAATCAGTGGCTCGTCTATATACCAACAGTGACCAAGTTGAGAATCAAATCAAGAACTCAACACATTTTACAATAGCTGCAAAAACAAAACAAACAAACAAAATACCCCCAAAAAGCAAAACTTCGGAATATACCCAACCAAGGAGGTGAAAGACCTCAACAAGGAAAACTACAAAACACTGCTGAAAGAAATCATAGACAACACAAACAAGTGGAAACACATCCCATGCTCTTGGATGAGTAGAATCAATATTGTGAAAATGACCATACTGCCAAAAGCGATCTACAAATTCAATGCTATTCTCATCAAAATACCAGCATAATTCATCACAGAATTAGTAAAAACAATCCTAAAATTCGTATGGAACCAAAAAAGAGCCCACATAGCCAAAACAAGACTAAGCAAAAAGAACAAATCTAGAGGCATCACATTACTTGATTTCAAACTGTATTATAAGGCCATAGTCACCAAAACAGCATGGTGCTGGTATAAAAATAGGCACATAGACCAATGGAATAGAATAGAGAACCCAGAAATAAACCCAAATACTTAACTTAATACTTAACAGCTAACTGATCTTCAACAAAGCAAACAAAAACATAAAGTGAGGAAAGGATAACCTATTCAACAAATGGTGCTGGGATAATTGGCAAGCCACATGTAGGAGAATGAAACTGGATTCTCATCACTCATCTTATACAAAAATTAACTTAAGATGGATTAAGGACTTAAATTTAAGACCTGAAACTATAAAAATTCTAGAAGATAACATTGGAAAAACCCTTATAGACATTGGCTTAGGCAAGGATTTCATGATCAAGAACCCAAAAGCAAATGCAATAAAAACAAAGATAAATAGCTGGGACTTAATTAAACTAAAGAGATTTTGCGGAACAAAAGGAATAGTCAGCAGGGTAAACAGACAACCCACAGAGTGGGAGAAAATCTTCACAATCTATACATCTAACATGGGACTAATATCTAGAATCTATAATGAACTCAAACATATTAGCAAGAAAAAACAAACAATCCCATCAAAAAGTGGGCCAAATACATGCATAGACAATTCTCAAAAGAAGATATACACAGGGCCAAGAAACAAATAAAAAAATGCTCAATATCACTAATGATCAGGGAAATGCAAATCAAAACCACAATGCAATACTACCTCACTCCTGCAAGAATGGCCATAATCAAAAAATCAAAAAATAGTAGATATTGTCATAGATACGGTGAACAGGGAACACTTCTACACTGCTGGTGGGCATGTAAACTAGTACAACCACTATGAAAAACAGCATGGAGATTTTTTAAAGAACTAAGAGTAGAAGTACCATTTGATTTAGCAATCTCACTACCAGGTATCTACTCACAGGACAAGAAGTCGTTATAGGAAAAAGACACTTGCACATGCATGTTTATAGCAGCATGATTCACAATTGCAAAAATGTGAAACCAACCCAAATGTCCATCAGTCAACGAGTGGATAAAGAAACTGTGATATATATATACATATATATATATACACATATATATATACATATATACATATATATCATATATACACATATATATACATATATACATATATCATATATACATATATACATATGTATACATGTATACATATATACATGTATACATATATACATATGTATACATGTATACACATATACATGTATACATATATACATATGTATACATATATACACATATACACACATATATACATATATACATATATACACATATATACATATATACATATATATACATATATACACATATATACATATATACATATATATACATATATACACATATATACATATATACATATATACACATATATACATATATACACATATATATATACACACACATATACATACATACATATATATATGTATTATATATGATGGAATACTACTCAGCCATAAAAAGGAATGAATTTATGGCATTCACAGCAACCTTGATGAGATTGGAGACTATTATTCTAAGTGAAGTAACTCAGGAATGGAAAACCAAACACTGTATGTTCTCCCTCATAAGTGGGAGCTAAGCTATGAGGATGCAAGGGCATAAGAATGACACGATGGACTTTGGGGACTCAGGGGGAAAGAATGGGAAGTGCATGAGGGATAAAAGACTACAAATTGGGTGCAGTGTATACTCCTCGTGTGATGATGGGTGTACCAAAAATCTCACAAATCACCACTAAATAACTTACTCATGTAACCAAACACCACTGATTCCCCAATAACCTATGGAAATAAAAAATTTTAAAACAAACAAAAAACTCCAATGTGGAAAAATGGGTGACTCAAAAAAAAATTTGGATACTTGAGGGTATCCATTAATACCTATCTCACACAATAACAAAATGCCAACCCCAGATAGATTAAAAGTCTGCGGCCAAAAGTCAAAACTGCAGAATTTTCAGAAAGAGATGTAGGAGACTATCTTTATGACATCAAGTAGGAATATCTTAAAGGCTAAATTAGCTATATGAAACATCTTTACACATTTGACTACTCCAAAATTAAAAACATCCACATGATAAAATATACATAAAGAAAGTTAAAGGACAAATTTTAAAAATGGAAATTCATACAATGAATGAAAAATTTGTATCCAGAATATTGCATAACCTAGATTATAAAATGCACATATTTTATATTTTAATATCTCTAATATCTCTAAAATGGGTACATCTTGCTATGAAGAGAGCAGCTTGGCAATATACAATGAAGTTGAAATGCTCATACTCTTAGACACAGCAATTCTGCTCCTGGATATATACATTAAGTTAGTGTTTTTCGAACCCTGGATCCTGACTCATTGTTCAGTTGTGGAATCAACTCAGTATGTCAGTCCCTGAATTTAACAAGGGGTAGAAGAGAGTAGAATATAACAAGAAATAGCATACAGAATAGAACAGAAAAGGAACAGAATAGAATAATATGAGAATATATATTGGGTTTTTTTCAGTTAAATGACTATGTATGTGTTTATACGTGTTTGCATGTGGACTTGTGATGATGATATAAAATGTTGTCTACATGTGGATCCTTGTCAAAATAAAGTTGCAAAACATTGTCCTAGAGAAATTCTCACACACATAATCAAGGGAACACATACATGAATGCTCACTGCAGAACTATAATAACAAAAACCCTGAAATTAGTATGCATAATCATCAAAATAAAAAAAGATAAATTATGATAAACTCACATAACAAAATAACATTCAACTGATAGAATACATTGAATTGGTTCTACATGTATTGACTTGGATAAATGTCAAAAACATTATTTTGAAAGGAAAATGTAACATCCAAGAGGACATATCAAGTATGATACCTTTAGTGTATTTTTTTAAAAATAAAAATCCTACTTTTTATGAATACATGGCCACTAGGTAACTAGGCTGGTAGTTACCTTTGGGGAAAAAAATGGAGGGAGGAAAGAAGGAAGAAAGGAAAGAGGGAGACAGGGAAATTTAGAGGTTGGCAGAGACGTCCTCAACTCTGTTGATAACATTTTCTTTTTTACCAATGTAAAGTCTTCAAAACCTTGGCAAATGTTGATGTTTACATCTCCTTAGTGTTGTAATTGCTGTACTTTTTGACTATTTGAATTATTTTATAATAAAAAATTTAAAAATGAGCTTCTTGAGAGCAAAAGAAAGTAACCCAAGTATCAAATCTGTTCCATATTCTCAGTATCTAGGACATGTTTGGGTATACTAGTTGCTTAATTAATTGGTTAGTCAACCAAGGACTTTGGGACATTGATGCCATTAGAGAACAGGCTGGAATCAGATCTCATGCACGACATGACCTGGCAGAGAGTTCAGGCTTGGGAGTAAGGGGGTAGTGGGGAGGTGAACAGGGTTAGCATGTGACAGTCTTACTGCCAGTGGCTTGCTTCATTCCAAGGCACCCTACAAGAAAGCAATAAGAGGGCTCAGACATCCTGGACAATGTATTCCCAGCAGAGATGACAGGTATGGAGAAAAATAATGCCACTCTTCCTTCTTCAAGAATGAGAGGTCAGAACTACAAAGGGATGTTCAGTTGTTGGATGTTTTTTGTCATTGTCAAGAATTCCCAAAATGATATCTTTGACCCCAAGAGTCTGGGGAAAAAGAAAACGCTTAGGGTAGCAGAGGCACCACCCAATGTGCCTCAGACTGCTGTGGAGCTGAAGAATCAGAGAAATAGGGTTGTGGGGTGAAAAGAGGGAGGCAAAAAGGGTCTCTTGGGCTCAAGGGAATGACTAAATCTCTGCCGTGACCAAGTGTAGCTCTATAAATTCCTCTGCTTTTCTCCTGGTGCGAGCAGGGAAGGCAGCTGTTTGTACTCAGGACACTTCCCCTTCTAGGCTGCAGCTGTGATGGATTCTGTTGCTCTTGGGGATAGGACAGAAATAGGTTCATGAAGGCATACAATTCCCTGATTTAGAGTGAAATGGAGTTGACAGGGAGAAGAAAGATTGTTCACTCCCATTCTTCCCTGTCTGAGCTGCTGGAAGGGGGAATATGCAGTTCCAAGCAGTTCGAGGTTGACTAGAAGTGAAAATCCCTGTAGCAGCTGATAGCAGCTATGGAATCAATCCGCTCCAAATTATTTTTTAGTGCCTGTTGCGGACTGGCCATTGTGACCCACTAGGAGAAGCAGGGGATAGAAGGCAGTTTACTAGATATAATTTAATAATCTTCCTGAGTTGTCATCTTGTAAGAGAGACATCTAATTTAATTTGACAAGGAAGAAGAGAAATTTTCTGTTCTCTTTTCCCTAGCAATGGATTTGTGGGGTGGTGGGTGGAGAAAGGGGCTATTCTCCTTGGAGGAGTGAATGCACTGGCAGATCAGAATAAAATGCAGGCTGGACCGAGCAAGTCCAGGGCTGAAAGAGAGGTACTGGAGGAGACGAGAGTTAAAGACAAGGGATAGAAAAACACAATAATGCTTAGGGTTTACTTTAGATCAATCACTCTTTGTAGCATCTTGTATACATTAGTTTAACTCTAACAATCCTAAGAGATAAGTGCCAAAGAATGATTACAAATGAAGAAAGTGAGGTACAGGAGGTTAATTTGCCTGTGATATGCTCGCTATGACTACACTCCCCGTCCTGAGCACAAGGTAATGCAGCATGTCCCTGCTTCCCGCAATTAGGTGTTGCCATTTGGACGGAAGTTTTAGGAAACAGAAGCTTCCTCTTTGTTCCCTTCCCCTTGCAATGTCTGGCAAACCAGAGACATTCCAGATGACGGAGTTGCAATCAGCCTGGGTCCTCATGTGAAGAGACATGGGGCACTTCTGCACTGATCAGGAAGCCCGGCTTAGAATCTACCACTTCAGCCCTAACAATTTTATAAGCAGCTCAATCTCTGTGAATTCAATCCTTCTTGCTTAAAACACCTGCAGTGTTTTCTGTTTCCTTTTCCAACTGATACACTAAAGTAAGGACTCATGCAAAATCTGACAGTGAACCACTCCCTCCTTCTTGGCCTTCCCCCATTGTCTTTGATGGCACTCTTCTGAGATTTATTACTCCTTCCCAGTGCCATTTACAGGTTCAGCACTCCCTGGCCATCACTAAAATATTAGTGCAGTTCAGATTTGATCTTTAGGAGTCTTTTCATATTACACATTTTACCTGTAAAGTTATATCCACAAATTTCATTCATTTAGTGTCTATATTGATTCCTACCCATATATTGATGGTTATCTTCAGATTGAACTCCTCTTTGAGCTCCAGATCTATATTTCCAGTTATCCACCAGACATCTCCATCTAAGCATTACACAGGTACTTAAAACTCAAAACAGACCCCATCCTCCTCACCACCACCTCATCCACCTCACTGTCCAAACCTGCTCCTCTCTGATGTTTCATATCTCAGTTAATGGCATCACAATTCACTTTATCGCTTCTACTAGAAACCAGTCTTTTAACTTCTTCCTCTAACTAATCCTGACCACTTACCTCCCAAATGCCAACTCTACTTCTTAAATTGGTTCCTTTTGTCCTCCTCTCAGTCATATTTCCATTCATTCAGAAAATATTTATTAAACACCTAAATGTGTCAGGCACATCATGCCAGATCATGGTTAAAAAGATATGGTTCTTGCTCTCAAAGAGTTTGGCTTAAGTTTACACTGTCATTATTTCTCATCCAGCCTGTTGTAATTGCCTCCTAACTGACGTTTTTCTCTAACCTACCATGTTGTTGACAAACTGATCCTTCGGGATTCAATATTGAGTTTAGAATATGTCTTCTGTACTCAGAGAGATTGGGTTTTGAATGTGTATTCTACTATTTATTAGTTATAAAACCTGGGCAAGTAAATTTTTTTTTTTTTTTTGAGATGGAGTCTCGCTCTGTCGCCCAGACTGGAGTGCAGTGGTGTGGTCTCAGCTCACTGCAAGCTCCACCTCCTACGTTCACACCATTCTCCTGCCTCAGCCTCCAGAGTAGCTGGGACTACAGGCACCCGCCACCACCCCTGGCTAACTTTTTTTTGTATTTTTTTTAGTAGAGACGGGGATTCACCGTGTTAGCCAGGATGGTCTCCATCTCCTGACCTCGTGATCCTCTCGCCTCGTCTTCCCAAAGTGCTGGGATTACAGGCCTGAGCCACTGCACCTAGCCGAATTTTTTTAAAGTGTGTATTAATGACAGAGGGTAGCACAACAAATATTAGTAAGCATTATTATAATGAAAATTTGACCAGTTATTATCCAGCTTATATTTATTTATTTTATTTTAAGTTCTGCGATACATGTGCAGGATGTGTAGGTTTGTTGCATAGGCAAACACGTGCCATGGTGGTTTGTTGCACCTATCAACCCATCACCTAGGTATTAAGCCCAGCATGCATTAGCTATTTATCCTGAAGCTCTCCTTCCCCCTGCACACTGGCCCCACCGGCGTCAGGCCCCAGTGTGTGTTGTAGCCCTCCTTGCATCCATGTGTTCTCATTGTTCAACTCTCACTTATAAGTGAGAACATGTGATGTTTGGTTTTCTGTTCCTGCGTTGGTTTGTCCAGCTTATATTTGTTCTGTGAATCCTTATTGTGAGTAAGATACAGTCTAATTTTTCTGACATATGGTATAAGACTCTTAACAACTTAGGACTAAATTTTGCTATATTTTCCTTTATCCTTGCACACACACACCCTGTGCTCCTACTATACTAAATGACTTAGGAATGTGCCTGTTACATTCTTTCTAGACTCCATGTTCTTGCACATTCTGCTCCTTATACCTGGAGCACTCTTCTCTTGGCTCCTACTATATTCTTGCTCATCTTTTAGGATTCAAGCAATATTTATCATTCATTTATAATTTTCCAGACATTATTTTAGGCACTGAGGATTCAGTATTTTAAGATATTGTGTCTGTTCAGGAGATCTTTATAGTTGAAAGAGGGGAGCAGCCAGTAAGCCGGCCATCACAATAGAAAGTAGTAAGAGCCATGATGCATAGAATATAGGAGTTAGAGTAAGACAAAAGAAGATGGCCAATCTTAGACTCTCAGAGTCCTAGAGGATTTCTGGGTTAGGGTGATGCCTGAGTTGACTTTTAAAAGATGACACGAGGAGACAAATTATAGAGTATAGTCAATAATTTTAAGAAATTATACTGTGAGGTGGAACAGAAAAATATGAGCTCTTGGAGGAATTGAGTCAAGAGAAAGTGTTTCTTTTAAGATGGGAAGTACAAAAACTATGTTTATATGCCAATGTATATGACCCAATAAAGAAGTAGTCATGATGGTGAAGTAAGAAGGGAGAGGTACTAAAGTGGTGGTTTTGAGCAGACAAGAGTAGACAGGACCCAGTGTCAAAGTAGAGGGCTCAGCCAGAGAGTGGAGCATGGGGTTGGGGGTGCTCATCTAACAGTAATCTCATGTCTGCCTTCCCCTTTGGTATATTCCTTTTCATCTTTCTAGAAGACTTTACTACCATTTACTCAGCAGAGACAACACTAGATAGAATGCTCTCAAAAATGTATGTGTGGAATGAGTAGTCAATGATGAATGACCTAGACTGTATAACCATGTGCAAACCTAAAACAGAAAACACATTGTCCAAAGAAGAGAAAAAATATAAATTACCTATAAAAAAATTATAAATTATAAAAAACACATTTTGTTTATAAGTTGAAAACCACTTTTACGCTCAAGATTTCTTTGGATATTTAGTGTCTTTTGTGATTCCATATGAAATTTTGTATTGTTTTTCTATATCTGTGAAAAAATGTTATTGAAATTTTGGTAGGGATTCACTGAATCTGCAGAATGTTTGGGCAGTTGGACATTTTAACATTAATTCTTCCAATCCATGAACATGATCTACCTTTCCATTTATTCATGTTTTCTTCCATTTCTTTCATCAGTGTCCTAGTTTTTGGTGTATAGCTCTTTCACTTCCTTGGATAAATGTATTTTCAAGTGTTGTATTTTATTTTATTTTTTGTAGCTAACAAAGCTGGAGACATCACAATAGATTATTTCAAAATATATTACAAAGCTATAGTAATCAAATCAGCATAGTACTAGCATAAAAGCAGATATATAGACCAGTGAAACAGATAGACTGCCAAGAAATAAATCCATGCATTTATGGTCAATTAATTTTTGACAAAAATGCCAAGAGCACATGGGAGAAGGACACTCTTTTCAGAAAATCATGCTGAAAAAACTGTACATCCACATGCAGAATAAAATTAGACCTTTATCTCACACCATACACAAAAATCAAAATGGATTAAGAAATCAAAATGGATTAAAGACTTAAATGTAAGACTTGAAAGTGTAAATCTACTAGGAGAAAACATGGGGGAAAGCTCCATGACATTGCTTTGGGCAATGATTTTTTGGAAATGACTCCAACAGTACAGGCAATAAAAGCAAAAATAGACAAGCTGGATTACAAACTAAAAAGTTTCTGCACAGCAAACAATTAACAGAGTGAAGAGACAACCTACAAAATGAGAGAAAATGCTTGCAAACCAAGTATCTGATAAGGGATTGTAATCTAAAATATTTAATGAACTCAAACAACTCAATAGCAAGAAAACAAATAACCCAATTAAAAAATGGACAGAGGACTTGAGCAGATATTTCTCAAAATAAGACATTCAAATGGCTAACAGGTATATGAAAAAAATCATCAACATCACTAATCATCATGGAAATACAAATTAAAACCACAATGAAATATCACCTCACACTGTTTAGAATGGCTATGATAAAAAAAAAGATAACAAGTATTGGAGAGAATATTTAAAAAGTGAACTCTTGTACACTGTTGATGGGAATGTAAATTATTAAAGCCATTATAAAAAACAACATTGAGGTTCCTCAAAAATAAAAAATAGAGCTACCGTATGATCTAGCAATCCTATGACTGGGGACATATCCAAAGGAAACAAAATCAGTTTGTTGAAGAGATATCTACATTCTCATGTTTATTGCAGCACTAGTCACAATAGCCAAGATATGAAATCAACCTAAGTGCCCATCATTAAGGAAATATGATATATATACATACAGCATTTACAGTCTCTCCACTTCAGTGTCCACTTCAAACAAATAATTTCATGTTATATAAAGTAGCCCTGAAATTTTGTTTTGAATATTTGCTATAAACAATTCCACTAAAAATATTTTTTAAACAGAAAGATTAAATTATTTTATTCTTCATCATAGCACTGTTAATAATGAACTGAAAACAAAGTAACCTGCAAGAAGAAATTAGAGGGAGGCTGGCCAAGATGGCTGAGTAGAAGCAGCTAATGTGCGCCACTTTCATGGAATTATAAAGGGGTGAATAAATACAGCACCTTCAACTGTAACATCCAGGTACATGTATTCGGATTCATCAAGGAAACAACTTGACCCAGGGAGAATGGAGAAAAGCAAGGTAGGACAACCACCCGCTCTGGAGCAACACTGAGCCAGGGAGCCTCCTGCAACCAGGGAAGTGGTCTGGGTCCTCACTTCTCCTCACTGGGCAGGCGGTCAGAACTTGGACTCCAGCACAATCATCCTGCCTCCACCTGACCACTTCAATCAGAGGCAGCTCAGTATTTATCTCAGGAGGAAATCCCAGAGTCAGCCCATAACCCCTCTGCTACTGCAGTCGCAGTGGTATGCCCTAATATCCCTCAGGCTGGGGAAGGAACAAAGGGCCTAGTCAGGATGCTGGCACCTCCAGCACACTGCAGCCACATAGGAGGAGTCCAGCCTCTCTTCCCTTGGAATCCTCACCCTCTACTCCTCACCAGGCAGGCCCCCCAGCTCATGACCACAGAACAGTTACCCCCACCCACAGCTGAGCATACCCTTGGTAGTAGCCTGGAGTCTCCCTGGGGAGAGGCTCCCAGAGACATCTGACAGCCCCATTGCCACTGTCATAGCAGTGGTTCTATTCCTGCTGCCCTCAGTTGGGGAAGAAACAAAGAACCTGAGGGCTACCCCCGAGCTTACAGGATGCCACAGTCATCATATGAAGAGAACAGTCTCTCCTCCCATTGAGCCTGCAACCTCCTGCTTCCCTACAAGCAGAGTTCAAAGCTCACATCAGCAGTGCAGCTACCCTATCCCACTGGCTGAACACTCCCAGTAACAGTGGCTCCACATTTCTCAGAAGTGGAGGCCCCAGGAGCAACTGAAAGCCAATCTGGCACTGCCTCTGCGGTGGTACTATCTGCTATGCTCAGACTAATGAAGAAGCAAAGACTCTAAGGGCCTTATCCACCCTCCAACAACCTGCAGCAGACCCAAGGAGAGGAGGCCAGTCTGTCTTACATGAGTCTCACCCACTCCTCTGCTCATCACCAGACAAGGAACCCTTGGCTTGGGCCTAGAGCACAGACCCCACATCCTGGGATGATCACACTGAGCAATTGCTGACCTGCATCTCTCTGGGGTAGAGCTCCAGTAAAAATGCTTGGCCACAATGACTGCTAAGGTTCCTTCCTCCGCTACTTCCAAAGTAAGAAGGAAATATAAACCCTGAGATTGCTCCAGAGTGCAGTGGGCAGCCCAAGAATGCCAAGCCATGATCTACAGCCAACATTCAAGTAGGAGAGAAGCCCACACTTTCAGAGGATTGAGAGGCACCCTGGCTGCAAATGTGAGGAAATACAGGGAGGCCACATGACCAAGAAAGAGCTGATCAACTGAACAGTACACCTAAGTGCCACCTACTGGATCACACCCCAAAGCTTCAACACCAAAAATACTTCACTAACATACTGCCCTGTGAAACAGAAGACAAGAATTCAGCTACAAATAAAGACTATGAACAAAGCTTCACCCCTGTGAAAACATCCAGAAAAGAAGTGTACTGACTATACTCAATCTATACTGCAGTTAAAGGAACACACCCACATTCTGAGATGAGAAAGCACCAATACAAGAACTCAGGCCACTCAAATGGCCAGAGTCTATGTCCTCCAGACAAACACACTAGTTTTCCAACCAGGATTCTTAACCAGGCTGAGCTGGCTGAAATGGCAGAAATACAATTCAGACTACGGATAGGAATTAAGATCACTGAGATTCAGTAGAATGGCAAAACCCATTCTAAGGGAACTAATAATCACAATAAAATGATACAGGCACTGACAGACAAAATAGCCAGTATAAAACAGGACCTAACTGACATGACAGAGCTGAAAAACACACTACAATAATTTCACAATGCAATTGCAAGTATTAACAGCAGAATAGACCAAGCTGAGGAAAGAATCTTGGAACTTGAAGACTGGTTCTCTGAAACAAAACAGTCGGACAAAAATAAAGAAAAAAAATAAAAAGGAATGAATAAAGCCTCTGAAAAATATGGGATTATGTAAAGAGGCCAAATCTTCAAATCACTGGCATCCCTGAAAGAAAGAAAGAGAAAGCAAACAACTTGGAAAACATATTTCAGGATATCATCCATGAAAATTTCCCAATATCTTGCTAGATGAGACCAACAGTCAAATTCAGGAAATACAGGGAACCCCTGCAAGATTCTACACTAGAAGATCACCCCAAGACACATGATAGTCAGATTCTCCAAGGTCAAAATGAAAGAAAAAAATGTTCAGCCAGGTTATTATTTTAGGTAAGTAATGAAATTAAGGCAGAAATCAAGTTCTTTGAAACTAATGAAAACAAAAATACAATGTACCAGAATCTCTAGGACACAGATAAGGCAGTGTTAATTTATAACACTAAATGCCACATGAGAAAGTTAAGAAGATCTCAATTTACCAACCTAACATCACAACTAAAAGAACTAGAGAAACCAAGAGCAAACCAATTCCAAAGCTGGCAGAAGACAAAAAATATCCCAAATCAGAGCTGAACTGAAGGTGACTGAGACAAAAAAAAAAAAAAAAACACTCAAAAGATCAACAAATCCAGGAGTTGGTATTTTGAAAAAAAAAAAAAAAAAATATATATATATATATATATATAGACTGCTAGCAAATGGGATCTAATAAAAAAAGAAGGCCGGGTGCAGTGGCTCAAGTCTGTAATCCCAGCACTTTGGGAGGCCGACGCGGGCGGATCACAAGGTCAGGAGATCGAAACCATCCTGGCTAACACGGTGAAACCCCGTCTCTACTAAAAATGCAAAAAATTAGCCGGGCGTGGTGGCTTATGCCTGTAGTCCCAGCTACTCTGGAGGCTGAGGCAGGAGAATGGCATGAACCCAGGAGGCGGAGCTTGCAGTGAGCAGAGATCATGCCACTGCACTGCAGCATGGGCGACAGAGCAAGACTTCGTCTCAAAAAAATAAAAAAAATATATAAAAAGTAAAATAAAAAAAGAAAAAAGAGAAGATCTAAATAAACACAGTTATAAATGACAAAAAGAATATTACACTGAGCCCACAGAAATACATATAACCATCAGGGAATATTATGAACACCTCTGTGTACACAAACTGGAAAATCTAGAAGAAATGGATAAATTCCTGGACACATACACAATCCCAAGACTGAACCAGGAAGAAAGGGTATCCCTGAACAGACCAATAAGGAGCTCCAAAATTGAATCACTAATAAATAGCCTACCAACCAAAAAAAGCCCATGACCAGATAGATTCACAGCTGAATTCCACCAGATATACAAAAAGAGTGGGTTCCATTCCTACTGAAACTATTCCAAAAAATTAAAAAGGAGAGATTCTTTCCTGATTCATTCTGTGGCCAGCATCATCCTGCTACTGAAACCTGGCAGAGACACAAAAAAGAAAACTTCAGGACAATATCTTTGCTGAACATCAATGCAAAAATCCTCAACAAAATACTGACAAACTGAATACAGCAGCACATCAAAAAGCTTATCCACCACAATCAAGTAGGGATGCAAGGTCAGTCTAACATATACAAATCAATACATGTAATTTGTCACATAAAAAGAACAAAAGAAAAAAAACATGATTATCTCAATAGATGCAGAAAATGCTTTCAATAAAATTCAATACCTCTTGCATTAAAAACTCTCAATAAACTAAGTATTAAAGAAACATACCTCAAAATAGTAAGAACTACCTATGACAAACCCGCAGCCGGCATTGTACAGAGTGGGCAAAATCTGGAAGCATTCCTCTTGAAAACGAGCACAAGACAAGGATGCCCTCTGTCACCACTCCTATTCAACATACATATTATTGAAAGTCCTGGCCAGAGCAATCAGACAAGAGAAAGAAATAAATAGCATCCAAATAGGAAGAGAAGAAGTCAAACTATCCCTGTTTGCAGATGGCATAATCCTACATCTAGAAAACTCCATAGTCTTAGCCCAAAAGCTCCTGAAGCTGATAACTAACTTCGGCAGAATCTCAGCATACAAAATCAATGTGCAAAAATCATTAGCATTTCTATACACCAACAACAGTCAAGCTGACAGCCACCTCAGGAACGCAATCCCATTCACAATTGCCACAAAAAGAGTAAAATACCTAGGAATACAGCTAACCAGAGAGGTGAAGAAGTGTGAAATGAGAACTATAATGAGAACTATGAAACATTGCTCAAAGAAATCAGAGATGACACAAACAAATAGAAAAATAGTCCATGCTCATGGATAGGGAGAATAAATATCATTAGAATATCTATACTCCCAAAGCAATGTACAGGCTCAATGCTATTCCTATCGAACTACCAATGACATTCTTCACCTAACTAGAAAAAATGATTTTAAAACTCGTATGAAACCAAAAAAGAGTCCAAATTAGCCAAAGCAATCCTAATCAAAAAGAACAAACCTGAAGGCATCTTGCTATGTGACTTCAAACTATACTTCAGAGCTACACTAACCAAAACAGCAAGGTACTGGTACAAAAACAGATGCATAAACCAATGGAACAGAATAGCGAGCTCAGAAATAAGGCTGCATGTTTACAAACATCTGATCTTCAACAAAGCTGACAAAAGCAAGCAATGAGGAAAGAACTCCCTATTCAACAAATGGTGCTGGGATAACTGACTAGCCATATGCAGAAGATTGAAACTGGACCCCTTCCTTACACCATATAAAAAAATCAACTCAAGATGGATGAAAGACTTAAATGTAAAACCCAAAACTATAAAAACCCTGGAAGATAACCTAGGCAATACCATTCTGGACATAGAAACTGGCAAAGATTTCATGATGAAAACATTCAAAAGCAATTGCAACAAAAGCAAAAATTGACAAGTGGGATCTAGTTAAAGAGCTTATGTACAGCAAAAGAAACTATCAACAGAGTAAACAGATAACCTACAGAATAGGAGAAAATTTTTGCAAACTGTGCATCTGTCAAATGTCTAATATCCAGCATCTCTAAGGAACTTAAATTTATCAAACAAAACAAAACAACAAGCTCCATTAGAAAGTGGGCAAAAGACATGAACAGACACTTTTCAAAAAAAGACATACATGCAGTCAACAAGCATATGAAAAAAAAAGCTTAACATCACTGATTATTAGTGAAATGCCAATCAAAATCACAGTGAGATACCATCTCACACCGGTCAGAATGGCTACTATCAAAAAGTCAAAAAATAACAGATGCTGGAGAGGTTGTGAAGAAAAGGGAATGCTTACACTCTGTTAATGGTTGGTGGGGGTGTAAATTGGTTCAACCATTGTGGAAAGCAGTGTGGCAGTTCCTCAAAGAACTGAAAACAGAACTACCATTCAACACACCAATTTCTTTAGTGGGTATATACCCAATGGAATATAAATGGTTCTATCATAAAGACACATACACATGTATGTTCATTGCAGCACTATTCACAATAGCAAAGACACGCAATCAACCTAAATGCCCATCAGTGGTAGATTGGATAAGAAACTGTGGTACATATACACCATGGAATACTATGCAGCCATAAAAAAGAACAAGATCATGTCCTTTGCACGAAGATGGATGGAGGTAGAGGCCATAATTCTTAGCAAACTAATGCAGAAACAGAAAACCCAGTACTGCATGTTCTTACTTATAAATGGGAGCTAAGTGATGAGAACACATTGACACATAGAAGGGAACAACAAACATGGGGGCCTACACGAGGGTGGAGGGTGAGAGGAAAGAGAACAGTAGAAAACATAGCTATTGGGTACTAGGCTTAGCACTGGGGTGATGAAATAATCTGTATAACAAACTCCCATGACACAAGTTTACCTATATAACAAACCTGCACATGTACCCCGATCTTAAAATTTTTAAAAAGAAGAAATTACATTAAAATATTTATTAAATACTATACATACATTGAAATTAATGAATAAAATAATATGCATATTTAATTATGTGATGTATATTCATGATACACATTTACATTAAAATACTGTTTACCAATCATATGTTTAATATTTATTTGGGGAAAAATATAGATTTGTGCATAGAAAAATTTCCTGGAAGGTTATATATCAAAGTGTCACGTAATTTCCTCTATGTGTTGGAATTGTAGGTGGATTTTGGTCTTATTTTTTTCTTTTCTTTTTTCACTTGTCTAAATTTTCTAGCTTTCTGCAATGAAAATATATCACTTTTGATTTCAGAAAGGTTATTATTAACTGAGGAAAAGGACTTACCGCATATTTCAAAAACTCTTACCATCACCATTGTACCTGCATGGCCCATAGTTCTCCATCAATAAAGTCCTGAACAGAAAACACTCGCCTCCACCTCTCACAGACAAAAAACAGTCAACCTCAGTGTTAAATCTGTTCCGAAGTAAAGTGCTGTTCATACAGTGTTAGCATTCATCTGGAAGAAGTGTAATGGTGTGGCAAACATTTTTTATTTTCCAGTCCAGACCAGGAAATTTACAGGTGGTCTGGGTATGTCAGGAGTAAATATGCATGATCAATGGATGTTCCGCCTCTCCTGAAAAATGCTCTGGCTGCAGTGTGGCTTGTTTCTTCAGGTGGTAAATTGTTGTTCATTTATCATCTCAGGATATTTCATTTTCTCCAAAGCAAGCATGATATTTAAAAAGTAGACTTCAGTTTTCCAAATGAGGGAAGGGAATGTTTAAACTGGTGAATGCCTTGTGTCTTTAATATAGAATCTATAGGATCTTCAAAAGGCCATTGAAGGAGTGTGCCATAGCTGGTGTTAGTGTTTCCTGGTGTGTCTGTTGATAGGTGAAAGTAACATTTTAAATTTTATGTCCTTAATGCCCTCCATCTTAGTTATCCTTAAATTCCACTGTAATCTTCTCCAAAATTAGCCTCCAATAGAACGCAAGCTTCCTCTCCAAATATAGCCTTCACCAGCACTAAAATAGCAAGCTTTTCTTCCCCTCTATTTTTTCTTGGTCACAGCCAGAGAGGAGAGAATTCAGTAAAATTCTTCCCTGTGTGATGCATGTTAAGCATAATTTGAATCCCTTTGGGAAAATAACAACTCATTCTAGTCGTGTGGTTGCCAGGGGTTTGAATTATTAAGAGGTTATGTGGCCAGTGTTCCTTCAGCCCTAGAATGGATTTTGCTTAAGCTGTGTGGACTCCTCTCTAGGCCAGGTGATGGGAAGGAGGCTGTCAATGTGTTTCATGCTGTATGTTTTCATCAGTATTAGTGCTGAGGAGAATGCCAATATTTGTGAAATAAAGATATGCAATCAGGAAAGAATCAGCAGAAAAAATGAGTGTTAAAAATAGAACAAGAGAAAGACAAGTAACTGCACATTCATGGGGGAACACAGAATTATAAATATTTGGGATATGTGTCAGAGAGAAAAAGATAGAGTGGAACAATATTACTAGATTAACTCAGGTGTTAGATGCCCAGCTAATTCAGAAATGTCAGTCCTAGTCATAGGGAAGTAGGTGCAAACAAAAGATTTACCAAGCTGCTTCAACATAGCAAGTTGAGAGCACAGGAGAGCTATGAGACTTCATATGCAATAAATGTAATAAATGTTCAGATATGGCATCTTTTACCACCTTTTAAAGGGAGGAATTTAGATGGAAGGTAGCAGAGAACATATGAATAAGGAAATGTAGTTTAATGGAAGGAACAAGGCTTTGGAGGAAGAACGATTTGAGAGTTGCTTCCTAACTGCTATGTGGGGCAAGAAACCTACCATCCTTTATCCTGGATCTTTGCTTTCTTTTATTTAAAATGGGCATTGTTAGCCCCTGTCTCTTTGGAGTCTAATTATGTCTGAAACTAGATAGTACAATGCCTGACAGACGATTGATGCTCAACAAATAATACTTATAATTATTTCCAAAAATATTTGAACTTTACATAGAAATTCCCTTGAAATGCTCAAGTACTGTGGCACTGCAGTACGACATAATGTCTCTCCATGATTAACTAGTTTAGCCAAAGTTCTTCACTCTTTATATGAATAAACCAAGGTAATGCATAGCTTAATTAATAAATAATATATTCTCTTAACAAGCATTATGGTCTATTGTTAAATCTTTTAAATATGTAAATATATTGTAAATGTATTTTGCTTTTGTTATATAAATGTAGGAACTTGACAGAGACCGGAATGGAGAACTAGACAAGAATCCACAATGGAGGGCAGATGGAATACAGTCATTGTCTTACGCTCTTGGGTCAAACAGATCTGGTCTGAAAGATTGGCTCCTTCTATTTAAAGTTGTGTGACTCTGAGCAACTTGTTTAAATTCTACAAGCATCAGTTTCCTCAACTATATAAATGAACATAGTAAATATTAACTATTTGTTTGTAATTAAGGCCTAAAACAATGAGTGATGTGGAAGGTAGTGGGTTCAAGTCCTTGCCTTAGGTGGTACAGAGTCGTGGCCCTATGATAAGAACTTGGAGGGTCAAAAATGAGAACTAAAAGCAGGTACTATATTTGCAGGTATGAATTGCCTCTCTTTGAGTCTTGAGAAGGTGTTTAGAGCTCATTTAATATTAAATAGCTATCTTTGAGACTTGTTTCTTAAGGTACTATTCAGCAGAGATGATGAATGAAGCCATATGTTGCCTCTGTAAAGCATGGATCATCACAGAGTTCTCTTCAGGGATGTGTGTATATTGATACCAGTGGGAAAGTGATATGTACTATGGGAGAGTTATAAATAGAGTGTCATGAGAGTTTAAAAGAAGATTGTTTCCATTTGGAGGGAATAGAAATGTGACTTTAAAAACAATTCCCTTATTCAGTTTTTTAAAACTTAATAACTATATCTTTAGCTGGGGCCTCTAAGCCACAAACAAGCTCTTGTGTTCCAGTTCTATCAGGGTACTTTTGGATACACATTGGAACTGTGTCATGGTGTCACGCACAGTGGCAAAAACCAAATCTGGTTTCTTTTTAATGTTTGGTGAAAGATTAGTTAGTACCTTTGAGTGGAAGTTTCAATATGTAATGAAATGCACTGATAGAATGGATCATTCAGAAATTTTGGTTCTAATTGAGTTATCTCTTGTATGATTGGTCTTAGAGAAGAATGAGATAACTGAACTAGAACATCTACAACTGTGACAAGGGCTGTCAACTAAAGATTAAGCCATATTAACAATTATTGCAGAGAACTGTTCATTGGGCATCACTCTTGTCTATACTCATCTACCTGGAGAGCAAGTTGTCCTCAAAGACTCAAAAACCACTTTCCTGCATAATATGGCATATAGTCTGTAGAAAAAAGAGTATAACCTTAACTGCAAATGGATTCACTACTCTCAGAGAAAATATTCTTTATTTTGAGTGAGGATCCAAATAGCAAATTTTCCTCTCCTTAGCAAAACTGAACAATGAAAGTAAGTATTTTTCATAGATTCTATATTGTCTATGACTAATGGATTCTCCAATGCAACCGGCCGTATTAACATATCTGTCATCTCTGTGACATATTAGCTTTTCACAGAATACATAAAATTTTAGTTTGACCATTTGAAGTCTCCATTTTTTAGATTGCTTGTTTTTAAACTTTAGTAATAAAAAGACTCAGCTTATTACAGTTTCTCTGTCTCCTTTTCTAGATATTCTGCTTCAATGAGACTTGGGTGGGACCCAGGAGTCAGTTTACGTTATAATCTCCCTAAGTCATTCTGATACAAGTGGTCCACAGATCACACTTGAGAAATCCTGATCTAGATTTACTAAGTTTGATATAATGTCCTCCTTTAATCAAAGGTCTAGGAAGCATTTTCTTCCTTCAGTTTCTAGAACACACTTTGCTCCCATTTTCATCCTTTCTTAAAAGTGCCACTCATTTCTGGAACAAATCTAGGCCATGCTGTGAACAGGAGAAAAATATTCTTTTTGTGAATACCTTGCAAAATGCTTACAACTAGTCATTTTTTATGCAGGTGTGTGCACCCTAAGAATTACACAAGGTGATCCAATAAGGTACGGAAAAAGTATTAGGTTTTCTATTTATACTTATTTTTACCTACAAGGAAAAATTAATCTTTACTGATTTTAATGTATCTAGACAATAATATATATGCATTGTTTCCAAGGAAATAAATACACATATAGAGGCATGCATACTCAAACACTTTTTACAAGTAGAAATGAGTAATGAAGAGATTGGAAGCCAACTGGTCTAATCAATAAAGTCCTCATTTTCCTCAACACTGCACTATGTATTATTGCCTTGTATCATTGCTTGCATGTAAAGTATTTATGTCTTCTATCAGCAATTAGAATACAGACCAGAAGACAAGAACTGTTTAGGCAAGACCTTCTCCCCATGCCCAGCACTTAGCCCAGAATTATTCAACTAGTAGGCATTAATCTTTGTTTGGAGATTTACTGACTTGTCTCATGTCTATCAGCCTATTAATTCTCGGTATTTAACATGATTGGTAGAACTACTGACTTTCCTTTCTCACCTCTTTGTCTTCCCAAGTTCTGTCAGTCAGAACTACTCTTCACTCACATTTTCTTCTAATGAGTATATGAATCTTCTCTGTGCCTCAGCTTCAACATTACCTGTTCTATGGTGGTGCTTTTCTGCTTCCCCAGCCTCATTCAGTCCCATCTGTTTGCTGGCTTTCCAGAGTAACTTGTATATGGTTCTATTGTGGCATTTCCCATGCTATGAAAAAACTTTCTTCTGGAATCTGAGCTTAACAAGAGCAAGATGTATGTCTTATGTCTACAACATGCAAGACATTTAAATTGGTTGAATGATTGAATAAGTAGCAAAGGAACAACAAGAAAGTGCCATCATCCTTTGTCTATAGAGGTATAAAAAAACCTTAGAAATATGTTGACAATCCTAAAGAGCATTTAGCATCATCTAATCACCTTTTAAAGAGATTTTTTACGGCATCTTTCATTTCAATGTGAGAATATGAAATTGCTGTGCTAGGAGCTTAAAAATGTTAAGCAATGCTTTAGCTCAGTTTCCCTTCAAAGGTAGCAATTTGTAAACCAGGACAACTGAGAAATGCTTTGAAGAATCCACAGGTACCCTAAGCATCTTACCTGATGGTTCAAACATAAGATGCCTATATCTAAATCAGTACGCTTCAGTTACAATGTCCATCCTCACTTCATATTTGAAATTAAAACGAGAACATAGTGCAAAAGAAGGAGAAATATGAAGTCACAACTATTTTTTTTCTCCAACTTAGATGTTAGAAATTCAAATGTTAATAAGACAGAAAGTTATCTATCCCCGAGGAGTTTCTTATCTGGGGAGATAGGAAATCAAGAAGTAAACAGATGAATAAACATGATCATTTCAAACATGAAAAATGCCATGAAAGAAATCGGGTGATTTGAGAGACAGCAACTGTTGGGCATTGGAGTGGGGAAAGAGCAGGAGAAAACAGGAACAGGAGAAAAATATTCTTTCTGTGAATATCTTTCTAAATGCTCGAAGCTAGTCATCTTACAAAATTGGCCTGGCCAACATGGTGAAATCTCGTCTCTACTAAAAATACAAAAATTAGTCGGGCGTGATGGCAAAAGCCTGTAATTCCAGCTACTCGGGAGGCTGAGGCATGACAATCACTTGAACCCGGGAGGCAGAGGTTGCAGTGAGCCAAGATCGAGCCACTGCTCTCTGGCCTGGGTGACAGTGAGACCCTGTCAAAACAACAACAACAACAACAACAATATAGTATTCTATCTATACGAATTTCAACAATAAGCAAAACTAACCTGTATTGACAGGAAGCAGAATAGTATTTTCTTCCAATGGGAGTGGGGCTGGAAAGTTTTCATTGGGAAGGAACACAAGGATGTTTTCTGAGATTATGCAAATGTTCTGTACATTGATCTAGTATATAAAAATGTAAATATCTTTTAGCTTGTTTAATACTTAAACATCTTATTATATGCAAGTTATGTCTCAATTTAAAAGAGAGGAAGGAGGGAGGGAGAGAGAACAAGAGCGAGAGAGAGAGATGCTGTTTAACTTTCCCATGGTAAAAACAAAAAACTAGTAAGTGATGGAATTGGTTTTCAAACACTCTTTGCCTGACACTAAAGCATGCGCTTGTCACCAATCTAGTGTTGGTATGCTTTGGCTGTGCCACACAAATCTCATCTTGAATTGTAGTTCCCATAATCCCCACGTATAGTGGGAGGGACCTTGTGGGAGGTAATTGAATCATGGGGGTGGTTATTTCCATGCTGTTCTCGTGAGAGTGAGTGAGTTCTTATGAGATCTGATGGTTTTATAAGGAGATTTTCCCAGTTTTGCTTGGTACTTCTCCTTGCTGCTGCCACGTGAAGAAGGACATGTTTGCTTCCCCTTCCACCATGATTGTAAATTTCCCAAGGCTTCCCCAGCCATGCTGAACTGTGAGTCAGTTAAACCTCTTTCCTTTATAAATTACCCAGTCTTGGGTATGTCTTTATTAGCAGCGTGAGAACAGACTAATACAAGTGTACTGGTTTCCACAAATGCCAACCAATGTGCATGACAAATAGTAGGTACTCATAGTAGGTGCTCAATAAGTATTTCTAGAATTGAATAGAATTGCAGTTTGTAGTAAGAAGAGGGGATAGTTGCATTCCAGTACTTTTGTGTGTGAATAACATGATCTTGCATGTTGCTTCCTTGGAAAAGAACAATGCAGCCTGATTTTTCTGCAGTTCCCTGAATAATTTCTCACTGTATTTGATTGTGCATCCTCCCATTACCAAAAAGCTAGATGCTCTTTCTTTGATTTATGTTTGTCAAATAGTTGTATTGTGCATGTTATTAATTAGTCAATTGAAACACATATTATTAATATTTATTCCTTCATGACCCAAATGATACTAATTCTACTGGGGGGGACAGAGAGCAGTTGTTGATATATTTTGGCCTGAAGGCATTATTCTGTAAAACCTCAGCCTGTGTTTACATTTTCCAAATCCTTATCTCTTTTCCTCATTTGCTTTGCATTCCACCAATCTACCCCTATTCCAGAGAAACCATAAAAAAATTTCAGAGAGTGAGTAAACATTTTCATATTTTACATATATCTTTGTGCATGATAAATGTGTGTGTGTGTGTGTGCAATTTGTGCTTGTTATAAAAGTGTTCTTTAGTGAATATAAAGGTGTATTAATTTTTAAAAGACCCAATTCTCAAAAATATTTTTGAAGGAAAGATACAACATATAGTGAGTGCCTATTTTTTGAGGTCCTAGATTAGAGTTTTTAAAATATAACATAAAAAATTTGTAATTATGCTAAACTGGGAATAAGGGGTGACATGTTCTGGTTACATTTATTCAAACTTTCAGGAATGTAAGTCCCACTGGATGTTTCATTTTTGTTTTCTTCTTTCTTTTTAACTTTTATTTTAAGTTCAGGGGTACATACGCAGGTTTGTTGTACAGGTAAACTCATGTCACAGGGGCTTTCTGTACAGATTATTTCATCACCCAGGTAATAAGCCTAGTACCCGATAGTTATGTTTTCTGCTTTTCTCTCTCCTTCTACCCTCCTCCCTCAGGGAGGCCCCAGTGTCTGTTGTTCCCCTCTTTGTGTCCATATGTTCTCATCATTTAGTTCTCACTTATAAATAAGAACATGGTATTTGGTTTTCTGTTCCTGCATTAGTTTGCTGAGGATAATGGCCTCCAGTTCCATCCATGTTCCTGCAAAGGACATTATCTCATCCTTTTTATGGCTGCATAGTATTCCATGGTGTACATGTACCACATTTTCTTATCCAGTCTATCACTGGTGGGCATTTAGGTTGATTCCATGTCTTCATTGTTGTGAATAGTGCTGGAATGAACATAGGCATGCATGTGTCTTTATGATAGAATAATTCTTTTTTTTTTTTTTTTTTTTTTTTTTTTTGAGACAGAGTCTCGTCCTTTCACCCAGGCTGGAGTGCAGTGGCATGATCTCGGCTCTCTGAAGCCTTCGCCTTCCAGATTCAGGCGATTCTTATGCCTCAGCCTCCAAAGTAGCTGGGACTACAGGTACATGCCACTAGGCCTGGACAATTTTTTTGTATCTTTAGTAGAAATGGGGTTTTGGCATGTTGGCCATGCTGGTCTCAAACTCCTGACCTCAAGCGATCCATCTGCCTTGGCCTCCCAAAGTGCTGGGATGACAGGCCTGAGACACCGAGCCCAGTTAATTTATATTCTTTTGGGGATATACCTAGTAATGGGATTGCTGGATGAAATGAACATTCTGTTTTCAGCTCTTTGTAGAATCACCATACTGCTTTCCATAATGGTTGAACTAATGTACACTCCCAGCAATAGCATGTAAGCATTCCCTTTTCTCCACAACCTTGCCAACATCTGTTTTTGTTTGTTTGTTTTTTACTTTTTGATAGTAGCCACTCTGACTGATATGAGATGGTATTACATAGTGGTTTTGATTTGCATTTCTCTAATAGTGATGTTGAGCTTTCTTTTTTTTTCATATGCATCTCGGCCTTGGCCACATGTATGTCTTCTTCTGAAAGATGTTCATGTCCTTTGTCTGCTTTCTAATAGAATTTTTTTTCTCGTAAATTTATTTAAGTTCCTTATAGATGCTGGATATTAGATATTTGTCAGATATATAGTTTGCAAAAATTTTCTCTCATTCTATAGGTGGTCTGTTCACCCTGTTGATAGTTTCTTTTGCTGTGCAGAAGCTCTTTAGTTTAATTAAATCCCATTTGTCAATTTTTGCTTTTGTTGCAATTGCTTTTGGTATCTTCATCATAAAATCCTTATCAGTTCCTATGTTCAGAACGGCATTGCTTAGGTTATCTTCCAGGGTTTTTATAGTTTCGAGTTTTACATTTAAGTCTTTAATCCATCTTGAGTTGATTTTTGTATATGGTGTAAGGAAGGAGTCCAGTTTCAATCTTCTGCATATGGCTAGCTGGTTATCCCAGCAACCTTTATTGACTAGAGATTCCTTTTCCCATTGCTTCTTTTTGACAACTTTATTGAAGATCAGAGGGTTGTAGGTGTGTGACCTTATTTCTGAGCTCTCCATTCTGTGCTATTGGTCTATGTGTCTGCTTTTGTACCAGTACCATGCTGTCTTGGTTAGTGTAGCCCTGCAGTACAATACTTTGAAGTCAGATAACATGTTGCCTCCAGGTTTGTTCTTTTTGCTTAGAATTGCCTTGGCTATTTGGGCTCTTTTTGGTTCCAGATGAATTTTTACATAGTTTTTTTCTTTCTTTTATTTTCTTTCTCATTTTATTTTATTCTAATTATTATTATTATTATTTGAGATAAAATCTCATTCTTTTGCCCAGGCTGGAGTGCAGTGGCATGATCTTGGCTCACTGCAACCTCCGCCCCCGGGTTCAAGTGATTCTCCCACTTCAGCCTCCTGAGTACCTAGGACTACAGATGAGCATCACCATGCCTGGCTAATTTGTGTGTGTGTGTATTTTTTGGTAGAGACAGGGTTTCACCATGTTGGCCAGGCTGGTCTTGAACTCCTGACCTCAAGTGATCTTGGCCTCCCAAACTGCTGGGATTATAGGCATTGGCCACTCTGCCCAGCCTAAGATAGTTTTTTTATCTGATTCTATGAAGAATATTATTGGTAGTTTGATAGGAATAGCATTGAATTTATAAATTGCTCTGAGCAGTATGAGCATTATGGCCATTTTAATGATATTGATTCTTCCTATCCATGAGCATGGAATATTTTTCCATTTGTTTGTGCAATCTCTGATTTCTTTGAGCAGTGTTTTACGTAGTATGAGGAATGGTGATACACTAAAGAGAAAAGAAAGGGCCAGGCATGGTGGCTCATGCCTGGAATCCCAGTGCTTTGGGAGGCTGAGGTGAGTGGGCTGAGGCAGGAGAATCACTTGAACCCAGGAAGTGGAGGTTGCAGTGAGCTGAGATTGCACCAGTGCACTCCAGACAGAGGGAGACTCCATTTCATAAATAAATAAATAAATAAATAAATAAATAAATGGAAAGGAAGGGAAGTGAAGGGGAAGGGAAGAAAGAGAGAGGGAGAGAAAGAAAGCAAAAGAAAGAAAAGAGAAAGAGACAGTCAAGAAATAACATCTTGAGAGAAAGAAAAAAGAAAGAAGAAAGAAAGAAAGGAAGAAAGAAATGAAAGAAAGTCAAGAAATAACGTCTTGAGAGAAAGAAAGGAAGAAAAAAGGAAGAAAGAAATGAAAGAGAGAAAGAAAGAAAGAGAGGGAAAGAAGAAAGAAAGAAAGAAAAAGAAAGAAAGAGAAAGAAAGGAATAGAAAGAAAGGAAGGAAGAAAGAAAGGAAGCAAGGGAGGGAGAGAGAGGAAGGAAGGGAGGGAGAGAGAGAAAGGAAGAAAGGAAGGAAGGAAATAAAAAGAGAAATACTATAAAGGGAGAGTGGTGGAGGAAGGAAAGAAAAAAGGAATGAGGAAATAAATTTTACAGTTGTCTTTAGGTGGTAAACATTCATGAATGAGATGCCAGCAACACCACTTGGATCCTCACCTAGATTTCTCATGTCAACTACAGAGTTCTCTCAATGTTTAAGAATTAAATGCTTTGAAGGAGCAACTAAGGGTCCACAGATGTCTTTGCTGCTTGGAAAGAATTTCTCCACTGATAGTTCTGTGTCTGTCTTATCAGGGTCCCATTGGAAAAGGGGAAAATATATTTTTTTCCTATTCAGATCATTTAAATGAGCAATCATCTTTTGAATTAAACTTCCTGACCTATAATGCTTCTTTAGGCACTCAAAAAATGTACTGATTAGAATAGCTTTCAATTTTGAATTGACAGAAATTGGTGTGAGCAGGCTGCCCTAGGGTCTGGCAAAGTCACATTGCCCAATGGAAATATTGAGAGAGGCCCTGATACCTTGAGCAAGAGATTCTTTTTTTTTCTCTAAATTGCTCATTTATTGAATTTTGAAACTACAAAGGTGTGTTCATTATTCCAGCTTTTCTTCTGTCTCCAAGAGAAGAGATGATATTTTCATCATTGTAGAATATGATTTAACAATCTCTTAGATTCAGGTAACTTTTTCTTATTGGCCTTTTCAAACTTAGATGAAATGTTTCTCTAGTGATTGATTTAGTAACCTGACCCAGTTACTCGGGCTGAAGTACAACAGCTTGTCAAGGCCCGGAGAGGGATGTGCATGAAGTGGTTTGCATTCAGTCACTGAAGGCAGACGGAGTTGGATTTGGTTTTTATCTCTGCCACGTACTTGCTTGTGCACACTGGACAGCTATGTCATTCTTCCAGGCACATTTCCTAATCAGTAAAATTGGTATAGTTACAGGAAATAGTCCATATTTATTTTTCCTTAAGAATATATGATATAATAACTGAAAGTACCTAGCAAATGGTACACTCACTGTAAGTGTTAGCTATTATTACTTGTGGTGGTTAATACTGAGTGTCAACTTGATTGGATTGAAGGATGAAAGTATTGACCCCGGGTGTGTCTGTGAGGGTGTTGCCAAAGGAGTTTAGTATTTGAGTCAGTGGGCTGGAGAAGGCAGATCCACCCTTAATCTGGGTGGGCACCATCTAATCAGCTGCCAGGGAATATAAAGCAGGAAGAAAAATCGTGAAAAGGCTAGACTTGCTTAGCCTCCCAGGCCACATCTTTCCCCTGTGCTGGATGCTTCCTGCCCTTGAACATCAGACTCCAAGTTCTTCAGCCTTGGGACTTGGACTGGCTTCCTTGCTCCTCAGCTTGCAGATGGCCTATTGTGGGACCTTGTGATCATGTAAGTTAATACTATTTAATAAACTCATAAATATATCCTATTAGTTCTGTCCCTCTAGAGAACCCTGACTAATATGTTACTGCTACTCACGTTGGAAGAATTGATAAGGTTCCCAGCCAGTCTTCTAAGTCTTCTAATGGAAAAATCATTCAACTGTAAAGTGTCATAACATGTCTTGACAAATGAAATTGGAAATGGATTGAATGAAGGTAAAAGAAAGGTCAAAGAAATAACTGGAAGGGATTTGAGGCTAAACTGGTCAAACCAGGAGATGGATATATGAACTGGTCAGGTTATCCATAGCAAGTACCAGAAAAGGCTCTGACTGGTGTAGCCCATGGAGTTGACGGAGATTCAGGCTTGAGAATAGGCAGAGACACAAGGATTCTAAGTTGGAGGGTCTAAAATCATGGCCTAGAATTCACCTGGTGATGCCACTGAGCACTGGCACCAGACACACAACCTGGGAACCCCTGCCTTTGCCAACTCTAGAAAGTGTCTGATGGTGTTGCTGCTGTTCCAGGATTGGATAAATTCTCATTCTGCCTGCTTTGTTGCATCATTGTTTCCAAATTCAGGAGTCTGGATAGGTGGGTCTGATTGGTAAAAGGGCCCAGCAGTGCAAGCACAATTCTTCACTTTCTAAATGGAAGTCAGTTTCACCTACCATAATGCAATGGGTGGAAGATCACTAAGTACAGGAAGGATAAGGAGATTCTGACCAGAGAAAAGTTTTGATTAGTGTGTGCCCCCTATAAGAGAATAGAATCAATGTTAGATATATGAGGTACCAAAGGCAGCAGTATGGGACATTCTGCTATATAATCCATGTTCAGAACATAGATTGGGATGGTCAATCATTTGACCCAATGAGTAATCTAGGGCTTGGAGCCCCTTATAGGTCGTTTTGCTCTGGAAGGCTCCTGGCCTCTCCCCTGGAAGTCCCTTAGCTAGTTCTGTGTGCTCTCAGAACTGAAATTTCATCTGTTTGAGAATTAAAGCCCCTTCCCTGATCTTGACATTCTCTAAAATGTTTTCCAGGCTTGAACAGGAGAAGACAATATAGAGTTTTTGATTTGGGGAAAAAAAAAAAAGGGTCACTTATTAGAGTAAGAGTAAGTATTGTTTCCTCTGTGCTTTTACCTCCAGTCACAGCCAAGACTTGAGTTTTCATGTTTGAGGGAAGTATTTGAATCTCTTCCTTAAACATGAAACAGTGTACACAGACTTAGATCAAATATAAGACATAAAAATACTTCTGCCAATTACTGACGATTTAACAAATAATCGTGATTTTATATAGAGTTAATATAATTTTATAAAGGAGAATTTTGAAAAACAGAGAAATGGAAAAAAATTAATAATCCCACCATTTTAACAAAACCACTTCGAACCTTTTAACCTGTTTTCTGTCATGGATACTTTGTTGTTTCAAAATAATCTGGTTACTCTCCCAGAAACTTCCCTATAAGACAGAATTTGAGGATCAAGTCCAGGTGTATGTGTGTATCTATGGGGGCTGGGAAAAGTGCAGATAGCATGAGTCTTGGATGTTGGTGATAGGGATGTAAATTCCAACTCTAAGTCCAAAGTGTTGTGACCTGAGCCACCGAGTGACCTCTGTGAACCTCCTCTGTCAACTGATAACAATATGGCCATGCATGGTTGATAAGAGGATTAATAAAGAGCTGTAAAGCAACTGTCAAAATGGTGGATACATAAAAATACACACATGCACACACATGTGTACACACAGATAAGGAAGAGGAATAACAAAGAACCTCACTTATTTCCATTATCCTCCATGGCATAGGCAACTTATGAGACATAGCCGCCCTCTAATGGGGTTATGTGTATTACAGTGCATGGCTTTTGCTTACCCAATATTTAAATATAGAACATTTATATGCTAGATACTGTTCTCAATGTTTTACAAATGTCAACTCATCCGTCCTCTTAACAACACATTGGGCAGGATAATTTCAAAGATGAGGCCTTCTTGAGTACAGAGAGTTTATATCTCACATACATACCTCAGATTGCACAGCTGGTAAGTGGCAGGGCTGGGACTATTTTATTTTATTTTATTTTATTTTATTTTATATTTTATTTTTTAAAGGGAGTCTTGCTCTGTTGCCCAGGCTGGAGTGCAATGGTGTGATCTCGGCTCACTGCAAACCTCCACCTCCCGTGTAGCTGGGATTACAGGTACCTGCCACCATGCCCAGCTAATTTTTGTATTTTTAGTGCAGATGGGGTCTCATTGTGTTGGCCAAGCTGGTCTCGAACTCTTGATCTTGTGATCCATCCGTCTCAGCCTCCCAAAGTGCGGGGATTACAAGCATAAGCCATCATGCCCAGCCAGGGCTGGGATTTAAATATAGCAGCCTGGCCCCAGGATCCATACTCTAAACCTTCCTGCTATGCTACCATTTGGAGTGCAGTGGCTTGATCTTGGCTCACTGCATACTCTGCCTCCCAGGTTCAAGTGATTCATCTGCCTCAGCCACCTGAGTAGCTGGGATTACACCATGCCTGGCTAATTTTTGTAATTTTAGCAGAGACGGGGTTTCACCACGTTGACCAGGCTGGTCTCGAACTCCTGACATCAAGTGATCCACCCTCCTTGGCCTCTCAAAGTGCTGGGATTACAGGTGTGAGCCACCGTGCCCAGCCATTTGCTAAGTTTTTGAATACTGGAAACATAAAACAATTGTCCTTTTCTCCAGTGCTCTTTGTAGTTGGCATAGTCATTCTTCTTAGGAGGCAGTGTGGGCTATTGTTTTGCTGAAACCACCTAAAAACCAATTCTAAACTTGGCATCTTTCCTAAGGGCAAACAGCGGCAGGTGTCACAGTGCTTCTTCGAGCTCTGAGGGCTGTGCAGGGCAGACTAGAAGGAAGAAGTATCTAGCCTGAAGCATAGAGTGTCCTCAAGATTGTTCCCTCCCTATAGCCATTTCCTAGACCCCAGTTAAAAATAAATATGCAATGAAGTAATCTAAACATTTCCCAATAAGGAAGATGAAATAAATGAGTCAAGTTTCAACAGCCAAAGCAAAATTCCAGCAGCACCAAACCACAAGTTGCCTTGAATACAATTGTAAAACATCTAAAAGCAAAGAGATAATGTTGACTTGAATCAGGCTCAATGCATGAGGTGCCTCTTATGAGGAGGTTGTAGGTGAGGGCTTCTGGAACATAGAGTTCTCAGTTGGAATCTCTCTGCGTGTGATGGTTAATTTTAGAGGTCAACTTGACTGGGCTAAGGGATACCCAGATAGCTGGTAAAACATTATTTCTGGGTGTGTTTGTAAGGGTTTCCAGAAGAGATGAGAAATTGAATTGGTAGACTGAGTAAAAAAGACTGCCTTTACCAATTCAGGTGGGCATTATCCAATCAGTAGAGGATCTGAATAGAACAAAATCCAAAGGAAAGGTGAATTTATTCTTTCTGCTTGAGCTGGGACTTTCTTCTCTTGCCTTTGGAGATCAGCACTTCTGGTTTTGGGGCTTTCAGACTGAGATGAGGATTTGCATTATTGGCTTCTCTGGTTCTCAGTCTTTGGGGTTTGGACTGGGGAACTACACCACTGGCTTTCCTTGGCCTTCAGCTTATAGATGGCAAGTCATGGGACTCCTCAGCTGCCAAAATTGTACGAGCCACTCCATCATAATACATCTCTGTCTATATATCTATTGTATTAGTCCATTTTCATACTGCTATGAAGAAATACCCAAGAGTGGGTATTTTATAAAGAAAAAGAGGTTTAATAAACTCACAGTTCCACATAGCTAGGGAGGCCTCACAATCATGGCTGAAGGCAAAGGAGAAGCAAAGTCACATCTTAACATGGCAGTGGACAAGAGAGCATGTGCAGGGGAACTGCCCTTCATAAAACCATCAGCTCTTGTGAGACTTATTCACTAGCATGAGAGCAGCACCGGAAAAACCCATGATTCAATTAACTCCTGCCTGGTCCCTCCTGCAACACACAGGAATTATGGGAGCTACAATTCAAAATGAGATTTGGGTGGGGACACAGCCAAACCATGTCATCTTATATAGATGTCATCTTATATCCTATTGGTTCTTTTTCTCTGCAGAGCCCTGACTAATACACTGTAGCAGAAATGTCAACCTGAGAAATATGTGCCTTCAGGTGAAATGTGCACGGTTTCCACTGGGAGTGGGGAGAGGAGAGGAGTGCTGACCATTTAGCCCATAGAACCAACATCCTCTTTTCCTCAAGCCAGGAATGGCTGCTTCCCAAAACTCATCCTTAGACAATACCCTCAATTTGTAGCTAAGGAAATTGATAACTTAAGGGTCTATGTCTAAATTTTCACTGGAAACACACCTCATGTCTCCAAAATCTTAATAGGCTATTCCATAAATGCTTTTCCTTCCTTCCATCCTTCCTTCCTTCCTTTTTCTTTTGCTTTCATGTATTCATTTATTCATTCATTGTATTTTGTTATTTCTTTCTCTTTCTGTCTTCCTTTCTTTCTTCCTTATTTTTATCTCTCAACATTCCTTCTCTTTTAGTCAGTTGGAGAATTTTTAAATTTTTCTTTTCAGAATTGTCAAAGGGTAAGCCACATTTTCATGTAATCATAGTTATAACAACTACTCTTGCAAGCACTTCGTTGGTACAAGATACTTTACGTGCACTGTTTCTAATATTAATACAAATAGTCCAACAAGTATTTGGTATTAGTCCCATTTCACAGACAATGAGTGAGAATCTCAGAGATGGGGAACTTGATCAGGATCAAACACTGACCTTGTATTAGAGCTGGGATTGGAAGCGAGGTGCACAAGGAGGCAAAAACATGTTCCTTCCTCTCCACCATGTAGCCTGACCTGGAGACTCAGAAGTCATTCAGGCTTGGTATAGATTTGGTGTTTAAAACAGAGTGCGTGTAGATAGGGCTACTTAACTCAAGATAAAATGGTTATTTCCCCTAAAGCATTTGGCTTAACAACCTAAGGAGGTATTGCATGCTGATTTATTTGTCTTTCTGTGAGCTATCATGGGAAGAATAATCTTTATATGTCTACAATGTATTTGCTCCTGAAGCCATGGCCCCAAATGGCCAAAGAACGAATTAGTAAAATGCAGTTTGAAGGGAAGTAGAAACAGAAAGCAGCATGACCCCACGATGTAATGCCCACCCCACACTCTCTATAAACATATTCAGAACAGGTGTCTTACACGATGGCAAGCCTTGGAAAGCACAGCACTTAATGAGTCCAGACGTTTCGCAGCCATGCATCATGAAGATCCCTTTACACCAGAGTACTGTACTTTGAGTTATTCCCCCCACTAAGTAATTAAATTGTGTGACATTCCCTCTCCCACATTTACTCCCACCCTCACACATGGTTTTGTTAATGGGAACATGAGGCACTGTAATGTGCTTAGCAGCACCAGGTGTGGGGCGTAAATCTATCTACAGGAGTTGGAGACAAGGCATGGAGGAAGAAACCTCTTTATGTGCATTTGAGTAACTCTTTCAGGAAAAGAGAAGTGAAATAGCTAATAGATAAAGGGCTGTATTTTAGCTTGTCATTGATGCCATTTAATAGAGAAAATGTTCCCAGAAAAGGAAATTGTAAACTTTGTGGTATTTGGTACTCTTCCAGATTTTAACACTGGTCAGGTATCCACTAATTAAATAGCATAATCATTACAGAAGCTTTCACAAATTTGTCTGTCACTTGTGCAGCATTGTGCCAGTATTAATTCTGCACACATGCTTCACTGTATTGTGCTCCAGGTGGCAGTGGCATCATTCTGTCTTGGTGTGTTGGTCTTACCACTTCATGCCTTTGGAGGTGAGGTTCTGTCTTTGTGGTGGTATGAACAGAACTAGGGTTTAGCCACCAGGCAAGATCCAATGATCCCCAAGTTAGCAAGCCTGGAGTATTGAACAGCTGTATTCCCTTAGAGACAGCCACGTCATGATTGACTTTGAAGTAACAGTTTGTAAGCATCAGCGATATTATGCAACCTCAAGAACTTCCCCATTCAGGTGCATTCAATGGCTCACAGACAGCCGTGAACTCTATTAGGGTTCATCTCTCTCTCTCAACTCCATTAGGGTTCATCTTTCTCTTTCTCTTCTTTTTCCCCTTTCCTTCTTTCTTTTCTGAAACTGTAGAAAAGAAGAAAGCCAGGAATTCAATAATAAAAATATTAAGCTCTCATTATAAAAGCTTAGAAAGATGACAAAGTTTAAAGAAGAAAATGAATAACACCGGAAAATATGCAGCTTATAGATAAACACGGTTAACATGTTCCTACAGAGACTTGCAGCTATTTTTTACGATGTGTATATGGGTGTGGGGTACAAAACTATTATGCGTTTCTATGAATTTACTGTGCTTTATCCTGCAAAGGTAAATATAATTTGCCATTAAATAATATTGATGCGTGAGCACTGAATCGTAATACTTTCCATTGTCCACTCTCAAACCTATGTTCTACATATTATAGCATGATATTTTACAACAATTTTAGTCTTGTAGACAAGTTGCAAAAATAGTATAAAGTCTTTTTGTATACTTTTAACCCAAATTCAGAACTATCAACATCTTACCACATTTGTTTTATCATTTAATCTGTCTTTCTTCTGTATAGATAATAGCTTGGTAGATAAAAATAGAGACTAAAAAGGAAAACTTGTTTTCCTGGATATGCACAACACCTCTGACACCAAATGTGTGAATTTTCTATAATCAGCACTTCTTCAGTTCTCTATGGACACCAGCTGAGTAGTGACTTACAGGTCATTTCAACTCTGACACTATCCACCTGGAGTTAGTTTAAGATCCTGCAAGTTAAAGAGCTCAGTCCCACAAGACCGCTCCCACTTTAGATGCCAATCACAAGTCCTGGGTTTCCACCTGTACTTCTGACTGGCTGGTTATAAACTAGGGGTTTCCATGACCCCCTTCTTAAGTTTAATAATTTGCTACAATGACTTACGGAACCCAGGGAAACACTTCATTTACTTTGATTGGTTTATTATAAAGGATACAAATGAACAGCCAGATGAAGAGGTATGGAGGGCAAGGTATGGGGGAAGGAGCATGAAGCTTTCCTGCCCTCTCTGGGCGGGCCACCCTCCCAGCACCTCTGTATATTCACTGTCTCAGAAGCTCTCCAAACCACTTCATTTAGGACTTTTCTGCAGACTCCATCATGCAGGCATGATTAATTAAGTCACTGGTCATTGGTGATTGAACTCAATCTCCAGGCTCCCTCTCCTCCCCAGAGGTTGTGGGTGGGAATGGGGCTGAAAGTCCCAATTCTCTAATCACATGGTTGGTTCCTCTGGCAACAGCTTTCATTGTGGAGATATCTAGGGGCTTTCGGCCACCAGTCATCTCATCAACATACATACAAAAAGATACTCTTGGCTGGGCATGGTGGCTCGCACCTGTAATCCCAGCACTTTGGGAGTCTGAGGTTGGAGGATTACCTGAGGTCAAGAGTTCGAGACCAGCCTGGCCAACATGGCGAAACCCTGTCTCTACTAAAAATACAAAAAATTTGTTGGATGTAGTGGCGGGCACCTGTACTCCCAGTTACTTGGGAGGCTGAAGCACGAGAATTGTTTGAACCTGGGAGGTGGAAGTTGCAGTGAGCCGACATTGCGCCACTGCAATCCAGCATGGGCAACAGAGCGAGACTCTGTCTAGAAAAAATAAAATAAAATAAAAGATACTCTTATCGCTCCAGAGGTTCCAAAGTCTTAGAAGCTCTTCTGTCAGGAACCAAGGAGGAACTAAGATAGACTATTACAACAAATGATGCTCCTAGCAGTCCTATTATTCAGGAAGATACAAGAGTGTTAGAAGTTTTGTGCCAGTAATCTGGGGTGAAGACCAAATATACATTTCTTATTATATCACAAAGATAGACAATTTTTTTAAAACTATTTGAGAATAAGTTGTAAATTGCAGACATTATGAACAATTATGCATAAATACTTTAGTCTACTTCAGTTAATTTCCTAAACACAAGGGCATTATTTTATATAACCACAATATGGCATCAAAATCAAATTAACACTGGCACAGAAATATTATGTAATCCATAGACTTTATTGAAACATGGCCAACTGTCCCAATAATACCATTTATAACAAAAATAAACTATAAGCAGGTATGTGTATATGAGTATGTTGGTATGCACATATGTATGTATTTCATGTTTCTGGCCTGGAATCTAATCCAGGATTACACTTTGTATTTAATTGTCATGCTTCTTTAGTCTCCTTTAATGTAGAAACTTCCTCAGACTTACTTTTTTGGCCATAACACATTTGAAGAGTACAGACCATTTATTCTGTAAAATGTCCTTCAACTTAGGTTAGTCTAATATTTCCTCATAATTAGACTCAGGCTTTGCATTTCTGGCAGGAATATCACAAAATATTGCATCTTTCTCAGTGCCTCATGTTAGGAGGCACATAATGGAATTCTATCCCATTACTGGTGATATTAACTATAATTGCTTGATTAAGGTGTTGTCTTTCAGATTTCTTCACTGTAAAGATACTATTTTAACTGTTGTAACTAATAAACTTTGTAAAGATGTATATGTATACACACACACACACACAAACACACAAACAAAATATATATAACTCCACAAAAAAAATTATAGGCACCAGTGATAGATATATATATATATCTCCACAAAAAAACTTATAGGCACCAGTGAGATACATACATATATATATTAAGTTTTTCTGTGTGTGTGTATATATATATATATATATATATATATACAGAAAAATATATATATACACACACCAAAAAAACTTAATTTCAAAGTTTATTAGTAAATCCCAACAAAATTGAATGTGTGTGTATATATATATATATATATATATAATTTATATATATAGTTTTGGTTTTGATATTTAACATTATATTATGATCGTTGTCTCAATAAATATTCTTCATTGAAGTATTTTAATATTTGCATAATATTTCTTTATATGGTTGGATCTCAATTTATTAAAAATACTTTTCTACTGTTGGTTATCTAGTTTGTCTCCATTATTTCGTAGTAGTGTGGTGTGTTGTTCAGCATGTAAATTAGTTTGGTCACTAAGAAAAACAGTATGGAGTTTCCTAAAAACATTAAAAATCAAGCTACCTTGTGATCTGGCAAACCCACCGCTGGGTATATCCAAAGGAAATGAAATCAATATATGGAACAGATATGTGTGCTACCATATTCACTGGAGCATTATTCACAATAAATTAAGCTAAGTGCCCATCAACAAATGAATGGATAAAGAAAATGTGGTATATATACACAATGAAAGATAATTCAGCCTCAAAAAAATAACAACATTCTGTCACTTCAGACAATATGGATGAACCTGGAGATCCTAACCTGGAGATCTTTAGATAAGTGAAATAAGCCAGGCACAGAGAGACAAATACTACATGATCTCACTCACACGTGGAATCTAAAAAACTTGAACTCATAGAAGTAGAGTTACCAGGGGCTAAGGATGAGAGTGAGGAGATATTGTTCATAAGATACAACATTTCAGTTAGACAAGAGAAATAAGTTAAAGAGAGCTATTGTATAACATGGTGGCTATCATTAATAACAATGTATTGTACTCTCAAAAATTGCTAATATATATCAATTATTCTCACCACAAAAAAGGTAACTAGGTGAGATAATGTTTATATTAATTAGCTTGATTTAGCCATTTCACAATGTATATATATTCCAAAACAACATGCTATAAGATATACAATTTTTGTCAATTAAAATAAATAAATAGACAATATTGTACTGAATATCCTTCTATAAGAATATTTGTCAGCACCTCTGATTAGATCACTTGAGGTAGAAATATTAGGTCAAAACGATCAGACTGTAAGACCCTTTCTACATATTTTCAAAATCCTTCTTAGACTGGTTATACAAATTTACTACCCAACTGTCTCAGTCCATTTGAGCTGCTATGAAAAAACACCATAGCCTGGGTGGCTTATAAACAACAGAAATTTAATGGTCCCAGTTCTGGAGGCTGCAAGTGCAAGACCAAGACATTAGCAGATTTGGTGTGTGTGGTGAGGGCCTGCTTCCTGTTTTATAAATCACATCTTTTTGCTGTGTCATCACATGGCAGGAGGGAGGAGGGAGCCCTCTGCGGCCTCTTTCATAAAAGCACCAATGCCATCCATTAGGGCTCTACCCTGATGATCTAATCTCCTCCCAAAGGCCCCACATCCAAATATCATCACCCTGGGAATTAAGTTTTAACATATGAATTTGGTTGGGGCGGCAGCGGGGTGGGGGTGGGGAACATTCAGTCTATAGCACCGTCAATTTACAATGCCATGCTGCTTTTTTAACCTTACTGGCATAAATTATGTTTTCGTCTCTGCCCATTTGAAAGAGGGCAAATTTTAGAATGTGGGCTCTGGCATTTGCTTTTGTTTAGAAAGCTGCACAAGAATGTCACTCTACTTATGAGAAAATGCAGATAATCTATAAAACTCTACCTTTTCTTGATCCTATGAGAGAGCTGAGATTGTAAGCCAAATAAACAAACTGATTCCAAAGGGTGACAAGGATCTTTGAGGAGAGATGGGGTCCAAGGACTATTTCAGTTTTGACAGCACATGAGAGAAAGGCGGCTGCCATTAAATAAACTAAGAGAAAGTCAGCTAAAAATTAGAAAACATACTAAAAGCCAAGTGTGACCTAGCAAATCAACTTAGAATAACCATAAGCTCATGCAAGGTGAGCTAACACTTATGTGCAGGACTAGTTTCCACAGGCCTGCACGAGATGCTCACAAGACACAAGGCAACAGAAATATCCAGTCAAGGATTTTGAAGACTGTGGTGTACAGGTTACAAAAGCAACATAAAATACCAAACTCCATATAACTATTGACTACATTGACACAGCCCGCCATACTATTGTGCAGACAGAAATGTGGTAACCATTGTTACCACAGTAACAACCAGTAATGGTAACTGGTGCCTATTACTACATGTGAATACTATTTACCTCAGTTTTCATCATTCTTCTACACATAATATTAGACATTCAGTAAAAAAATATAAGATATACAAAGTTAAAAATAGGGGAAAATGACCCATTCTCAATAGCTGAATCAACTATAGAACAAGACTTAGAGATGCTTCAGATATTGGAACTATTGAAAGAATTTTTAAAATAACTAGAATTGGCTTCTGGGTATAATGGAAAAAAGATTCCACAGGATGACTTACTCTGAAGAAAACAACTATAAAACTTAAACAATTTAAAAAGCAACTACCTGAAGGTACTGGAGAATAAACAGAAATGAAGAGATGCTGATGGGAGTGTATGCTTACTTGATAGATCAGAGGTTGATAAACTTTTTCTATAAAGGGCCAGATAAAAGGCTTTGCAACTATTCAACTTGGCCACTGTGACACCAGAACAGACATGGTTAATACGTAAATGAATAAGCATGGCTGTTTTCCAATAAAACTTTATATATAAAAACAACATGGTGGGCCAGTTTGGCCTACAGGTCAAACATTTCCAACCCCTATGCTAAAGAATAAAGTGTACTTTATTGTTGATACTTCAGACAGGGTGGTCAGAGAAGATCTGTCTGAGGAGAAATATTTTAGCTGAGACTTTAGGAAATGCCAGTGTGTTCTGGGAAAGGGAAAAAAGTACACACAAGAGTTCTAAAGACTGGAAAAGGTTTGGGCTATTCCAGGAACTGTCAGAAGGCCAGTGCAGCTGGAATATGGTCATCGAGTGCCAATTAAAGTCAGAGAGTGGACAAGGAAGATCATGCAGTGCCTGTAGGTCAGTGTGAGGAATGTGAATTTTCTTGGAAGTGCAAGAGAGGGTCATTGAAAGGTTTAAAAGTGCAGCGATGAGATCTGACATATCTTTTAAAGGCCATTCAGTCTGTTGTGTGGAGGATGGATTGAAAGGTGGAGGACCGATGAGGAACCCAGCCTGGAGGTATTTGCAGGAATCCTGTGAAAGAAAACAGAAACTTTTACTTGGTGTTCATACACTGCTATTATTTTCCCTATGAGGTCTTCTCATTCCTAGGAAGTAATGTTATCATCCAAAATTAAAATTTAGAAACCAAAATAACTTCTCAAAAGTGTTGGGGCTCGGTTGTAAACCCAGGAAGACTAATTCTAAGGCCCATCTTAGACACCCTACCATAGTCCTTTGACCTTAAGTTGCCGTTCTCATCACTGCTGATGGCCATGTGGTTGAAGGGTTTCCAGAGCTCTTTGGCCCAATACACCATGGTGCAGCATAAGCCATACCACCTCTGGCTTTTGGCACTTACTACAGCCAAAAGTCTGTTGCCTAAATGCAGGGGAGCCACAGCGTTCTTCACAGGCAAACTTCTCATTTCTGAGAGCATGTGCCAGAGGATGTTCACAGCGGAAACCTGGCTGAGCGTGTTTAAGAGCCCTGTAAAGCATGAAGATAATGTCATTATTCAGAGGCATCATGTTGAAAAATATTGAAAATGCTTTAAACGTCAGTTTCTCTTTGTTCTTAACAACTGACTATACCAGTTTGTCATTATCTTCAGGATTTAGTTTTTTTTGGTTGTTGTTGCTTTTGTTTTTTACTAAACAGTAATCACTTTTGAGGGTATTGCTATCTCACAATTAATTCAATGAACTTGAAGGATAATGAAAATTCAGAGCTGAAAGGTGTTTACAAGATCACCCAGTCTGATAATTTACAAACTGTGCTCTGAGGAAGCTAAGATTCTAGGGAAGAAAGGAAGAAACTCAAGAGGAAAACGTCTCTTTCAACTCTAGCATTTTCCTTTATTATTTTAGGTTTTGAACATCTGAATAAGAGTCTTAAAAAGGAAAAAACATCCCCTTGGTAAAAATGCTTGAACTTACCTAGTCCAATGCCTTACTTTTTACATAAAAGTAATTAAATAATCTGCTTAAGATCCCACAAAGGGTCAGTGATGGGGCAAGGACTGGAATTCTTAATCCCTGAATTTGTCATTTCGAGAATCAGTGTGGTACCATGGATAGAGAAAATGTTGGTCAACAGACTTGGAGCTAATCATTACCAGTGTGTTTGGGCAAGTCATTTTGCCTTTTTAAAGTATCCTCATTTATAAGAGAATTTTGTTGTATTTTGTTTTCCTTCCTTCCTTTTGCTATAATATTTTCTCTCAGAAATGTGACTTTCAATGAATGAGGAGCAGTGAGATGAAATTTTAAAAGACAAGACTGGGACAATTCTCTCTTTTCAATTGTGCTTGCAAGTTTAGTTTAGCACCCTCCATCAGAGCAGCTTTTGTCTCTTTTATTAACTAATGCAACCCAGAAGAACCTTGCAGTTAGTAGCAGATCCATTAACATTTGTTTAGTATCTAGGTCTCCCAAGCTCCAAAAAATTGAATAAGCCATTTTGTTCTAAGGGATGCGCCACTGTTATTAATGGTGTACTGCCATCTTCTGGTCATATGAATAATTACAGTTGCATCCGTGAAAATGAAATCCTTGAGGAACTTGTTCCTTTTTTGTTTTTATATTGCAGTAATAGCATTCAGAGAAAAAAAATTGTGGGAATATGTTATTGTTGTTATAAGCAAATTTTAAAGATGATCTTTTTAGAGTAGGAAACGTTTACATTTTCTGTGCAAAATGACAAAAGAAATATGTACCCTCACCTGAGAAAGCCAAGCAAGCCAGGGAGAAGAAAGGCTGGAAGCTGCGGAACAGAGGCACCCGGAGGTAAAAGGAACCAAACCCCGGCGCGGGGCGCCGCCCTGCGGACACTCAGGTCATCAGCTAGAGGGAAGGGGAGACGGCTGGGCCTATGGCGAGGTGGAAATCCTTTCTCAGAGAACTTAAGAACTGTGAGCTTGTGAGAGTCCAGAAACCCTGGGAAAATGCCAGGTCCACTAGCTATCAGGCCTGGTTCTTCAAAAGCAAGATTTCCCTCGGCATGCGTACATTTCCCTCACCATATTTTAAAATAAACCCTTGTGGGCCTTTTTTTTTTTTTTTTCCTTAGAAACCAAGATACGTTGCTATAAAGTGAGATTTTCCTCTGGGCTACAATTGTGTCCTATAAAATAAGGATTGTTCTAGAGAAACTCTAAGGCAATAACTTCGAAAACCATTACATCTGATAAGCATTTCTGCTTTCCTGTTCAAAAAGTGTCCTCCCAGCTGGGCATGGTGGCTCACGCTTGTAATCCTAGCACTTTGGGAGGCCGAGGCGGGCGGATCACGAGGTCAAGAGATCGAGACCATCCTGGCCAACGTGGTGAAACCCCGTCTCTACTAAAAATACAAAAATTAGCCGGGCGTGGTGGCACACGCCTGTAGTCCCACCTACTCGGGAAGCTGAGACAGGAGAATCGCTTGAACCCGGGAGGCAGAGGTTGCAGCGAGCCGAGATTGCACCACTGCACTCCAGCCTGGTGACAAAATGAGACTCCGTCTCAAAAAAAAAAAAAAAAGTGTCCTCCCAACACCCCCCATCTAAGATAAAGTACCTGTGAAGAGGAGACCTTATATAACACATCAGCACATGTGATTAAAGACTTTGAGATGGGGGACCATCCTGGATGTGATTTAGGAGAGACCCATGTAATTGCAAGGATCCTTAGAAGAAGGGGCAGGCAGACCAAAATCAGAGACCTGCAATGTGACACTTGCAATTGAAACAGACTGGAGTGATGTGGTCACCAGTCAAGGAATCTCGGCCACAGCCTCCAGGAGCTGGAAGTGGCCAAGGATGGATTCACACCTGGAGTCTCTAGAAGGACCAGCCATGTGGATGTCTTGATTTTAGACCTATGAGACTTCTTTCAAATTTCCAACTTTGAGAACTTTAGGAGAATAAATTTTTGCTGCTCTAAGTCGACAGTTTTGTGGTAATTTGTTACCGTGGCAACCGAAAATGAATTGAGTCTTTAATCAATAAGGGTTGTTTTAACATAATCACCATGCTATTATCACACATCACAAAATTAATAATTTCTCAATACCATCAAATATCATATTCAGAGCTCCTTGATATTATGGTTCTAATCACCTTGTATTGTCATTACCTGCTTTCACCACTAGACCATGACCTTATTAAGGTGTGGGGTTGATTCTATTCCGCAGTGGATCCCCTGCAGTGCCCAGATCACTGCATATAGTAGATGCTTAAAAAACCAGGGTAAATTGAAATGAATCACATCAATGTGAAGTTTCTGAAAATTCAACTTCACTACTATGACTATATGTTAAGTCAATATAATGACAAAGTCATGAAGCTTTTCCTTTATGTTTTCTTCTAGGAGTTTTAAAAATTCGTGTCTTATGTTTTAAGTCTTTAATCTATTTTTAGTTAATTTTTATGTATGGTTTAAGATAAGGTTTTAATTTCAGTTGACTGCATGTGGATATCCAGTTTTCCAGTTTCCATTTGTTGAAGAGACTATCGTTCTCCAGTTGTATGTTCTTGGCATGCTTGTGAAGATCAGCTGACCATGGTGTGTGGGTTTATTTCTGGGTTCTCTATTCTGTTTTGTTCATCTGTATGTCCGTCTTTATGTCAGTACCATAATGTTTTGATTACTCTAGGTTTGTGTTTTGAAATCAGGAATGTGATGCCTCCAGTTTTGTCCTTTCTCAAGATTGATTTGGCTATTCATGATCTTTTGTGGCTCTATATGAATTTTAAAATTGTATTTTCTATTGCTATAAAAAATGCTGTTTAGATTTTGATAGGGATTACACTGAGTTGGTAGATTGCTTTGGGTAGTATGGACATTTTAACAATATTAGTAGCTCTTCTAATGCAGGCTGTCTTTCCATTTGTTTGTGTCTTAGCTTCTTTCATTCATGTTTTATAGTTTTCAGTATACATCCATTTCACCTGCTCAGTTAAGTTTATTCCTAGATATTTATTCTTTTTGGTGGTAATGAAAATAGATTGTTTTTCTAATTTCCTTTTCAGATAGTTCATTGTTAATGTACAGAAAAGCAACTGATTTTTTTTCTTCTACCATAAGCTATTTCTTACTGGAAGGATAATTTTTTAATTTTTTTTAGATTTTTATTTATGTTTTTAGAGACAAGGTCTCACCCTGTTGCCAAGGCTTCAGTGCAGTGGCACAATCAAAGCTCACTGCAGCCTCAAACTCCTAAGCTCTATCAATCCTCCTGCCTCAGCCTCCTGAGTAGCTGGGACTACAGGCCTGTGTCACCATGCCTGGCTAATTTTTTTTATTTTTATTTTGTAGAGAAAGGGTTTTGCTTTGTTGCTCAGGCTGGTCTTGAACTCCTGGCCTCAAGGGATCCTCCCGCCTCAGCCTCCCAAAGTGCTGGGATTACAGGCATGAGCTGCTGCACATGGTCGGATATTTGTATGTTGATTTTGTATACTGCAACTAATTGAATTCATTTATTAAACAGTTTTTTATGGAGTCCTCAAGGTTTTCTCTATATAAGATCATGTCATTTGCAAACCAGGACACTTTTACTTCTTTGTTGCTAATGTTGATGCCTTTTTATTTTTTTCTTGCCTGATTGCTCTGGCTAAGACTTTCATCTTGGCAATGATTTCATGGATATGACAACAAAACCACGTGCAACAAAAGCAAAAATTAACAAGTGGAACTACATTAAACTAAAAAGCTCCTACCCAGCAAAGGAAGCAATCAACAGAGTGAAAAGGCAACCTACAAAATGGGATAAAATATTTGTAAACCATTTATCTGATAAGTGATTAATCTCCAAAATATATAAGAAAATTCTATCTCAAGAGTGAAAAAACTAATAACGCAATTAAAAATGAGCTAAAGACTTGAATAGATATTTCGCCAAAAAAGACATAAATATGGCCAACAGTTATATGGAAAAAAAATGCTCACCATCTCTAATCATCAGGGAAATGCTAATCAAAACTACAATGAGGTATCAGCTCAGACCTGTGAAGATGGCTATCATAGCAACCTAAAAACCAAAAGACAGTAAGTGTTGGTAAGGATGTGGAGAAACTGAAACCCTTGCATACTGTTGGTAGGAATATAAAACGGTGCAGTCACCATGAGAAATGGTATGGAGGTTCCTCAAATAATTAAAAATAGAACTGCCATTTGATCTAGCAATTCCACTCCTGGGTATCTATCCAAAAGAATTGAAATCAGGATCTTGAGGAGATGTTTGCACTTCCATATTCATTGCAACATTATTCACAATAGCAAAAATGTGGAAACAATGTAAATATTCATTGGCAGATGAATGTATAAAGAAAATGCATGTTCATACAATGCAATACTATTCAGCCTTTAAAAAAAGGAAATTCTGCAATATGAGACAACATGGAGGAATCTTGAGGATATTATGCTAAGTGAAATAAGCCAGTCACAGAAAGACAAATAGTGCATGATTCTACTTATCTGAATTACCTAAAATAGTAAAATTCATAGAATCAAATGATGTTTGCTGGGAGATGGGGGAGAGGGAAATGGGGAGTTAGTAAAGCTTTAGTCAGCAAGATGCATAAGCTCTAAAGATCTGCTGTACAACACAGTACCTATGGTCAACAATTATTGATTGCATACCTAAAATTGATTATATACCTAAATCAATGTATATTGATTGTATACCTAAAAATTTGTTGAGGGTAGATCTCTTGTTAAGTATTCTTATTGCAATTAAATATATAATATATATTTATATAAAACAAATATACACACACATATAGTCACTATTTATTGATTTGCCACTCTGTCTTATTTTATCAAATATTTGGTCAAACTGAAATGTCAAACTGAAGTGTAGAGTAACTTAAACTTCACCCAACAGGTGATTAGCAGAGATAAGATTCAAACCCTGGAAACATCTACTGTGAACCACCCAACGTCCTTTAGGAATAGCTGCTGCTTGGAGAATTGAAATTTGTCACAAAATATAGAAAGAGGAAAAGATAATAAATGCGTAGGAAAGATAACTGCTTGCTAGAATTCACATGCAGAACTGCAGGTGTCAGGAATAATAGACTGGAAGAAATGCAACCTGAGAGCCAGGCAAATTCAATTGTGATTATCAATATTTAATGCAAAATATAATTTAGTTCCTGGGTTGACATGGAATAAGAATGAATGTCATTTGCACACAAAAAATCAGTTGCAATAAAAGCAAAATACAACCCTTAAAATGCCGTGGTATGATATGGTTCTTGGATATTGACTGGATTCTTCACTCTCTGACTTGCTCATTGTAATAGGCTAAATTATGCCTTCCCCCAAATTTCCAGGTCCTAATCACTGGAATCTATAAATATTACCTTACGGGGCAAAATGGACTTTGCAGATGTGATGTAATTAAGGATCTTGAGATGGGGAGGTTATTCTGGCTCATCTTTGTGGGTCCTAAGCATGATTACAAATGTCCTTAGAAGAGGGAGGGAGAGGGAGATAACCACACATACGAGAGGGCAATGAGACCAAGGTGGAGAGAGATTTGAAGACAGTACATTTTTGGCTTTGGAGATAAAGTAAGGGTTCATGAGCCAAGGAATGCAAGGACTGAGGCTCTAGAAGCTGAAAAAGGCAAGGAAATTGTTTGTTCTCTAGAGCCTCCATAGGACGCACCTGTAATAAAAATCCCAACGTGTGTGTGTGTGTGTGTGTGTGTGTGTGTATCAAGAAGCTCCTAATACAAGCAACACTGTGAATGGCTTTCAAAAACATGTTGAGCAAAGTAAGTATGTAGTACATATGTAATAAGTACTGTATGATTACATTTGCATAAACTTTCAGACTAGAGAAAACTAATCTATAGTGATAGGAATGTGGTTTCCCTGTGGTTGGTGGGAGTGACTGATTGCAAAGAGCATGGGTCACCTTTTAGGATGATGGCAATGTTCTGCATCATGATTGTGATGGTAGTTACATGGGTTTATACTTTTGTCAAGTCTCAGTAAACATTGCACCTAAAATGGGCACAGTCAATACCAGCTGATTCAGGAAAAACAAATTGATATAAAGAGCACAGGCATATGGATCCAAAATTGGAAATGTAGTTATGAAGAGTGCTAGTTCCTCATCACAGGAGTTTTCCCACTATTATTGCAGCTTTCCTGAGGCTTTATAATAGGGTTTTGATCATGTTCTTGGGATTCTGCAATTACTAACTGGAATGCTTTCCATCAGAGCTGGGTTTCAGAAGGATTCTCTTGGAATATTTCTCCTGAATTCTCTTGGGTGCTGTGATCTCAATGTTTATGTGCCCCCCAAAGTCATGTATTGAAATCCTAACTCCCAAGGTGACAATATCAGGAGGTGGGGCCTTTGGGGAGGTGATTCAGTCATGAGGGTGGAGCCCTCATGGATAGGATTAGTGCCCTTAAAACATATGCCCCAAGGGATTGTCCCCTTTTACCATTTGAGGTTACAGTGAGAAGGTACCACCTACGAACCATGAAGAGGGGTTTCACTAGACACTGAGTCTGCTGGCGAGCCTTGATGTTGGACTTCCAGCCTTCAGAACTGTGAGAAATAAATGCTGTTTATAAGCCACCTTGTTCATGTTATGTTGTTATAGTTGCCTGAATGGATTAAGACAATGGATCTCCTTAGAAGTCAGCCAGCACTGGAGTTTTGATTAACGGAGCCTAACCCTGCTGCTGTCTTCCTGCAGACAAAAAGGCATATCTTCATTTCAAAACAAGCTCAGGTGAACCAGGCTTCCCAACTCCATCCATTCTAGCAGCATGTAGCAAACCACATAACATTAAAATACAAAAACAAGCAGCTGCATCTCCTGAGACCCAGCAGGTTCTTTGGAAAATAACAACCATCATCTCCAGATTTTCTCTTGGAGTATTACAGGACAGCATTCTAAATACAAGGCATTGAGTTATAACCTGCATTACTCAAGGCTAAAGAGGTGGTGGGATGAGTTCATTCTTTCTTAATTTGGGGAGGAAATCACCTAATACTATGAGAGTCAGATAAAATTTATAAACTCCCTCTCCCGACAAATGACCACGTGAAAACAACTGGAAACAGATTTTGGGAATTATCAGCCCCCTTACAGGCCACACATGGAACACATTTTTTAAATAGCGTCCTACAGAGTCCTGTCTACCCAGTGGGAGAGTCTGTGATTATGGGATAACAGACTGTTTTTTTTTGCTTACAGCACCATTTTTCAAATCTTTATGTAAGCCAGTTGCTTTTAGAACCAGTCTATAACAGGACAAAAAAAGGAGACCAAAAATACATGATTTACCTTTCCATGGGAAATGTTCATTACTAGTGATATGAGTTCCAAGGTCGTATAAAGTGAGTCCTTACTACTGTATCATATATTATATACCTCTCTTTAGTACAATTGTATTGTAATAGTTTTTTTCATGATAAGAATTACTTTCATAAGAGATGTTGGCAAATATGGGTCAGGAAGTTGCCCTGATTGCATTCAGACAAGTGAAATAGTATTATTTTTTTTCTTAAACATGTGGACTTTCATTTTCTGCATAACAGAAAACATAATGGAAACTGTCACAAATTATCCTGGATGGCGGATAATTGTCCAAACAGGACCAGTTTCCAATATTTACTTAAATTTTAATTTGAATTGCTTGTGGCAATTTTTCAAATTCTGCTTAGCCAAATAGAAAGATATCTCTTGGAGGAAGAATTAAAGGCTATTTCTTCTTTTGATTGCTCATGACATTTTAAAGGAAGTAGACTCTGTAAGTTAAATGTAGTCTGGTCATCTTACTGTTTTGTGCCAAGAAACTTAACTATATGTTTAGTCTCCATAATCCTCAGCTTTGAGTTATCTATTTTTAAAATGGTTTTCTAGTAGAGTGCTCTTAGATACTCACTTTTAGATGTATTTCTCTGCTATGGTTTCAATTGCTTTTGCCAGTTTTGGTCTGGAAGGGTTGACATTTGAAATGTCTGTCCAGCCTGCATGAATTCATCTTTCTGAATATATCTAGCAGTGTGCAGGTTGAGACTGCCACCCACCTTATCATCACACTTTTCTCAACACTGCCACTAATTTCTTAAGGTTTCTCTTATGATTTAAATCTTCAGCATAAATATCATGATCATACTCACTACAAGTATAGAGATGTCATCAAAACTGCAATTGATATTGTATGCCATTCATTTTCTTTTCTGTCTCTTCCACTCTTTAAAGGACTTATTTATGGAAAAAGACAATAAAAGATAACATTTTTGAAGCCTGCTTTGTGTCAAGCCCTGCACTGGGCACTGAGGATACATGATTGCCAAGACACAGTTCCTGTCCTCAGCAAACGCACAGTCAAAAGCAAATGTGAGGCTATAAAATCAAGAGCAACATTAAAACGGATATGATTAGCATGCATCCTGCATTTGTTTTGAGCAGGGGTTGTTTCTACCCTTGTTTGGTCTGTTGGTCAGGAAGTGCTTTTAAGAAAAGTATAGCAAATCTTATAGGATCTATGAAATATGACATAGTGAGTGCATATAGGTAAGTGAAAAACCATAGTAATTTTAGGCACTGTGTACATGTCAGCGTGGAGAAAGTAAAGCCTACAACGGAAGACACAACAGGAAATGATAGAAATACAGGCAGAAATGAGTTGAACGGACTGATCAGCAGAGCAGTGTGACTTGATCAGGTTTATGTTTTAGAAAAATAAATCATTCCAGAATTATACAAGATAGATTGCAAGCAGGACAGTGAGAGTGATAAACCAGTTAGAAAGCTAATTTAGAAATCCAGGGTAAAAATAGTGAAGTCCACTATGGCATTGGAAAATTGACCACAGAGGCCTGAACTTCATATTGCCTAGTTTCATGTTTTCATTTATCCTTTTTATAAGAAAAAGCAATATTGATAACTTTCATGACTTTTTTTTTTCCATTTACGTTTTGCCAATGATCAGTAGATGCATTTTTTTTTTTTTTTTGTAAAATAGTTACTTATTTGCTTAAAATTGCAAGTTCTTCTACATGAACTGTTGCTGTTGTTTAGGGACCCTGCTGATTTACTCTGCTGATTCCGAATATATTTGGAAGGATTCGTTCTTTTATTTGAGGATTAGATAAGTGCCTGGACAAGGGCCTTTACTCAGCAAAGAATTACAGAAACTTGGGTACATTTCATCTGCCTTCATAGACCCAGGAAAAAGTAGAACGGGGTAGGGAGGACTGGGGTGGGGCTTCCTTCAGCTGCTGCAGCACATTCAATGAAGCAGTAGATACACGTTTTGTCATTTGCCTCCAACAGGAGCAGGTAACACCAGCTCAGGTTGTAGGATTTAAGTGGACATTGGTTTTTTCCCAGCTTTGGGAGGCAGACTGAGAGCAATGCAAGTAACATCTAAGAATAGTTTGCTCTTTGTATTTCATAGGAATTAAAAGGTGCATGGAATCTAACCATATTTTGACTCTCGTGTTTGTACTTTCTCATTTGTTAAAATGATTCAAGGGACAATATGGTCTGGCACAAAAATGGAAGATACCAAAACTGGTTTTTTTTTTTCACATCCAGATTTTAATGAATCCATTTATCATATAAAAATTTTGGCTTATTGATTTTACATTTTCTCCATTAGATCATGCTGTAATCTTTGAATATCTATTTTGTTGGTTTTGAGGATTAGTAATTAAATGTGTTAAGAGCTTTCTGACATATTTGAAATCGGGAGAATAAGCAACTCTGAATATATGAATATGTTTAACTTTGTTTTTATATTAGCATATATTATAAGAGAAAGATTGCAAGGAACCATATTAGTATTGTCCCAAAGTAAGAAACAATTTAGTGGAGTACCTCTGGAAGAAGAATTGTGGGTGGGTGTGAAAAAGAAAATGTGAAATATCTTCATTTATTTAGAGCAAATGTCCTCGACCTACCTACATAGGCGGGAGATCTTACCTCTCTTTAGAAAGCATCATTAAGGAAATTCTACATACGAAAGCAAAGGGAGGCGAATTGGGCCATGCATGAATATATGGGTGGTTATTGTAAGATAATTTGTCAACCAAATCCTCATAACAGTATGAAGTATTATACAATATAGATTTATAATCTGTTATAAGAAATAGAAGATGAAAACAATTTATAAACAAAACCAGAACAGTTGTCCTCAGACTCAGAACATGTGCCTCTCCCAGAAAACTCTAGAGAATTTTAATGCTGAAAGAGCCCTGACTCCTTCTGTCCGTTGAGTTAGAGGCAAGTATTTCTTAGGAGGAATGCAAAGTGAAAGAGAGGAAGTGCAACCCTCTGCTCTTCTAGGGTATCTTTGGAATCTGAATGTAAAGATGTTACGTTGTTTGGTATCTATTAATAAAATTCCTACAGAAACCTAGTTGTAGATTGGTTGAAGAAGGTACAGAGAGATTTTTTTTTAGACTACTCAAAAAAATGGTGAAAATAAACTATCATTATAAAAGTCCTAGACTAGTAAAAATTAATGAATAAATGTAATACACATTAATTGAACACAAACTATGTGTAAGGCATTGTGTTCGTTGCTGCTTGGGATATAGAGATAAGCAATAGTAATGATGCTCAGGGCCTTAGAACTTGCACCGTAATTGGCTCTTTCATTCAGTTAAATGTTATTCTCTTGCACCCCATAAACCAGCCATCCCAAATTCATGGAAGGCCCTCAAAAATCTCGCAGTTTAATTTCTTTATGTCCTTGCTTGTGAACATCTCTCTGCTTGATAAACTTAGTAGCTGAAGGTAACATTTTAAGATCACTTCAATGAATTAAGTCCTACCCAAGACCTTTGCTATGACTTGGCTGTGGACCCACTTAAATCTTATCTTGAACTGTAGATCCTGTAATCCCCATGTGTTGAGGGAAGGACCCAGTGGGAGGCAACTGAATCACGGGGGCAGTTTCCCCCAGGTTATTCTTGTGATAGTGAGTTCTCATGAGATCTGATGGTTTTATAAGGGGCTCCCTGCTTCGCTCGGCTCTCATTCTTCTCTCTCATGATGCCATGTGAAGAAGGACGTGTTTACCTCCCGTTACACATGATTATGTTTCCCGAGGCTTCTCCAGCCCTGCAGAACTGTGAGTCAATTAAACCTCTTTCCTTTATAAATTACCTAGTATCAGGTATGTCCTTATAGCAGCATGAGAACAGACTAATACAGTAAAATGGTATCAGGTGTGGGGTGCTATTATAAAGATACTGAAAATGTGGAAGTGACATTGGAACTGGGTCATAGGCAGAGGCTGGAGCAGTTTGGAGGGCTCAGAAGAAGACAGAAAAAATGAGGGAAAATTTGGAACTTCCTAGAGACCTAGAGGGCTCAGGAGACAGGAAGATGTGGGAAAGTTTGGAACTTCCTAGAGACTTGTTGAATGGCTTTGACCAAAATTCTGATAGTCATATGGACAATGAAGTCCAGGCTGAGATGGTCTCAGATGTTGATGAGGAACTTCTTGGGAACTGGAGTAGAGGTCACTCGTGCTATGCAAAGAGATTGGCTGCATTTTTTCCAGCCCTAGACATCTGTGGAACTTTGAACTTGAGAGAGATGATTTAGGGTATATGGCAGAAGAAATTTCTAAGCAGCAAAGCATTCAAGAGGAAGCAGAGCATGAAAGTTTGGAAAATTTGCGGCCTGATCATGCAATAGAAAAGAAAAGTCCTGGCCGGGCACAGTGGCTCATGCCTGTAATCCCCAGCACATTGGGAGGCCAAGGCAGGCAGATCATGAGGTCAGGAGATAGAGACCATCCTGGCTAACACGGTGAAACCATGCCTCTACTAAAAATACAAAAAATTAGCCGGGTGTGGTGGTGGGTATCTGTAGTCCCACCTACTTGGGACGCTGAGGCAGAAGAATGGCATAACCTGGGAGATGGAGCTTGCAGTGAGCTGAGATCACGCCACTGCACTCCAGCCTGGGCAACAGAGCAAGACTCCATCTCAAAAAAAAAAAGAAAAGAAAAGTCAATTTTCTGGGAAGAAATTCAAGCTGGCTGCGGAAATTTGCATAGGTAACAAGAAGCCAAATGTTAATAGCCAAGACAATGGGGAAAATGTCTCCATGGCATGTCACACACCTTCACAGCAGCCCCTCCCATCACAGGCCTAGAGCCTTAGGAGGAAAAAATGGTTTTGTGGCCCAGGCCTGGGGGCACCCCTGCTCTATGCCACTCAGGGACATGGTGCCCTGCTTCCCAGCTGCTTCAGCTCCAGCGGTGGCTAAAAGGGGCTAATGTACAGCTCAGGCCATTGCTTCAGAGGGTTCAAGCCCCAAGCCTTGGTGGCTTACATGTTGTGTTGAACTTGTGGGTACACAGAAGTCAAGAATTGAGGTTTGGGAATCTCCACCTATATTTCAGAGGATGTATGGAAACACCTGGATGTCCAGGCAGGAGTTCGCTGCAGGGACAGAGCCCTCATGGACAGCCTCTGCTAGGGCAGTGCAGAATGGAAATGTGGGGTCAGAGCTCCCACACAGAATCCCTTTTGGGGCACTGTCTGGTGGAGCTGTGAGAAGAGGGCCACTGTCCTCCAGATCCCAGTATGGTAGATCCACTGACAGCTTACACCGTTTGCCCAGAAAAGCTGTAGACACTCAATACCAGCCCATGAAAGCAGCCAGGAGGAGGGCTATACCCTGCAAAGCCACAGGGGCAGAGCTTTCCAAGGCTGTGGGAGCCGAACTCTTGCATCAGTGTGCCCTGGATGTGAGATGTGGAGTCAAAGGAGATCATTTTGGACCTTTAAGGTTTAATGACCCTCCTATTGGATTTTGGACTCACATAGGGCCTGTGGCCCTTTGTTTTGGCCAAGTTCTCCTATTGAGTATGTTTACCCAATTCCTCTACCCCCATAGTATCAACAAATAACTTGCTTTTGATCTTACAGGCTCATAGGTGGAAGGGACTTGCCTTGTCTCAGATGAGATCTTAGACTTGGCCTTCTCGGTAAATGCTTGAATGAATTGAGACTTTGGAGGACTATTGGAAAGGCATAATTGCGTTTTGAAATGTGAGGACATGAGATTTGGGAGGGGCCAGAAGTGGAATGATATGGTTTGGCTGTGTCTGTACCCGAATCTCATCTTGAAGTGTAGTTCCCATGATCCCCATGTATCGTGGGAGTAACCTGGTGGCAGTTAATTGAATCATAGGGGCAGTTTCCCCTATGTTATTCTTGTGATAGAGAGTAACTTCTCATGAAACCTGATGGCTTTATAAGGGGCTTCCACCTTCACTTGGCTCTCATTCTTCTATCTCCTACTGCCATGTGAAGAAGGACATGTTTGCTTCCCCTTCTGCCACGATTTCTCAGGTCTGTCTTTATTAGCAGCACGAGAATGGACTAATACATCCATCCTGACCATTCCCCAACCTAGAAATGACCTGTCTCTTTACAGCTCCCACTGTTGCTTTCATGCAGTGGATTTGTATCATAGAATCACTTTGCTTATAATTAATCTGTTACTTAGTGCCACACTGAACTTGCATTATTTCCCTCTATTCCTACCAGAAAAAACAATCTACTCATATATATTGAGGTTATAGAGGCTTTTTACTAAAATGGAATTGTGTTAACCCTGAGAATACAAGGACTCAAAGGAATTTAAAAAATATTTCTGGGTTCCCTGCTGTCATCCTCTAAGAAATACTATATACTTCTGAAATGTGCCTGAATGAGCGATATGGTTGAGACAGGGCTCCTGCTTTATAGAAGCTTACAGTTTTCACAGAGTAGATTAGGAAAGCTCAAAGATGACTATGGTACGGGGGAATAAAAACAGGCTATGGATCTATTATAAATGGAGAAATGACATTTATTTGGTGACAGGACAGACTTCATGGAAAAGGAGGCATTTCAAATGGGCACCATTGGAAAGAAGATACCAAGAGAGAGAACATTCCAAGACAGAGAAAATGGCAGGACATATGTGGGAAAACATCTCAGTTGGATCATGGTATCGTTGTATTGTGGAGGCCCTTGAATTCTAGGAAAGGGATCTGACTTAATTCAATAGGCAATGGTGGGGCTTTGGGGTGATACAGCCAGAGCTTAGATTTAGGAAAACTCATCAAGTTGTTCTGTGTATGATGATTTGAGGCACATACAATATGGTATTCTCAATAAAAGTTGGTTAAATGAATTGTTGAAGATATGACTTCACAAATTCAGAAGTACAAAAAGAAAAGAAAAAAAAGAATGCAAAATAGTTTTCCATTCAGGTTGATAAAACAGTAACATTAAGTTTCACAAATTCTTAGTACTTGTTATTCTATGTGGTATTTATGCTTGCTACAGAGCCTAGTGGGGATGTGGGTGATTTTACAAACTAATAGAAATATATGTGAAGGATAAACAGAAAGCTTTTCTGCTATTATTTTGATTATTTTAGTAATCTAGTTGATCAATATTTTGAAAAGAGATCAGGATAGAGTACAGTAATGAATCTTATCAAAGTATGAAATTGCAGTTGATAGCAGTAAAATTGAAATGTTCTTAAAGACTAGTAGTGGGTGAAAGGAAATCCCCATAGAGATGGAGAACTTCAGCTGAGCTAGAAACAATATCCTTAAAGGAAAAAACTCCACCAACTTTGGAGACATTGCATAGTTAGGATTTTTCCTACTAACACTTTGCAACACCTAAAGAACAATGCTAAGATTTTAGGTTTACTTTAGTATTTGAGGACATGGGCTTTAAGGGCACAAGATTGTTGCTTGCGTCACAGATAGTTCTTTTTGTCAAAAGCAACAAAGCCTATTATTATACAATTATTATAAAATATTATTATAAAACTATAAAACTACCCATTTCTGTTTTTAGTTCCTCTAGATAAGACAGAAGGTACATCTAATAATGTTCTGAGTGTTCCAATGAATGCAAAGAAGAATGGCTGTACTGGAGGAGAAAAGCACTTGCCTGAAGTTGACAATATGAAGCTCAGCATATTCCAGGTAGGGCTACAGATCCACCAGGATGGAATCCCCTCTACCAAGATGAAGGTCAAATTCCTATATAATAAGTTAGTAATCTCCTGTAGATATGAAAGTTGCCTGTTTTTTAGTAGTCACAATTTTCACACCCATGCTAAGAAAACTGGGCCCTTGAGTGGGGCCCAAGGTTCTATAACTGAACTTACCTTCATAGAAAGTGAGAATAACAACCAAGGCCACGATGCTTTATCATTTTTCAAATACTGCCACATATTTATCTCATTTGTTTTTACAGTCAAGTGAGGTAGCTATGGACATTACCAACATTATTCCCATTCTACAACTGAGAAAACTGAGGTTTGGAAAGATTAAGATACTTCCTAGTAAGTGACAGTTGCCAGTCCAGACATATTTCTTAAAAGAAAATCCTTTGCTGTTTCCACATCATACTATCATCCATTGATGTAAGGAAATTGCACTAGGAGACAGAAAGAACCATCAATATTAGTAATGTATTTATTTAAAATTAATGATATTTCGGCATAATTTTCCTAGAAGTTTGGAGAGTATCTTGTAGCTAAAATAATGGAAAGGTACTAGAAAGAAAATAGCCCAGAGAAGCTGGGAGCTGAGTTGATGACAAAGCCATGTGATCTCCTTCTGTTTCCATTATGCTAGCTACAAGATACTCTCCAAACTTCTAGCCTTTTTAGAGACAGTTTCTAAAGATATGAGTCAGCACTACCCCTTTCAAACTACAGAAGGTACTAAAGTATTTGCTTTCTGAAGTATTCTCTCTTTATGTAGGGCCAAGAATGGGAAGGGATAGATTAAGTGGTTAATGTCACTCTCTCCCGCAAAAAGTGTCTTGCACATAGTGCCTATTAATGTTATATAATTGTGATAGTGAATGTTATATGTCAACTTGGCTGAGCCATAGTGGCCAGATATTCAGTCATTATTCTGGATGTCTGTGTGAAGGAGCTTTTTGGATGAGATTAACATATACACCTGTGGCCTCTGAGTAAAGCAGATTACGCTCCATAATGTGGGTGGGCTTCATCCAATCGCCAATGGCCTAAACAGAAAAGACTGCCCTCTCCAAGCAAGATGGAATTATGCCAGCAGACTGCCTTTAGAATTGAAATGCAACTCTCCCCGGGTGTCCAGCCTGCTGGCCTACTCCATACATTTTGGACTTGCCAAGCCTATGCAATCACATAAGACAATTCCCTAAAATAAATCTATGTGTACAGCCTGCTGGTTCTGTTTCTCTGGAAAACCCTAATACAATAATGTTAGGTAATATAAGTAGTAAGTGTGTGTGTGTGTGTATGTAATGTTATATAAATGTAATAGTTACAAGTAATGTTTTATATATGCAATATGTCTTCACGACATCATAGATATGTAATGTTATATATATGTAATACTTATAAGTAATGATATATATGTGTGTGTGTGTGTATATATATATATATATATATATATATATATATATATATGTAGTAAGTCTTCACTTAACATCATGGATAGGTTTCTGGGAACTGCAACTTTAAGCAAAATGACATATAACAAAACCAATTTTACCATAGGCTAAGTGATACAACCAAGAGTTAAGTTCCTATGGCAATATTTATGATCACAAAACATTCCCAATCTTCTAAATAAAGACAAAATACTTCTAATATTAAACATTGAACTAAGTGTGAGCTATATATATATTTAAGAAAGATTAATGAACACAAGATAATTATTTACTCAATTTTTGGTGAATCAGTGATGGCAGTTGTAATGGCAGTGAGTTAAATCAAGAAATAAAGGTTTGCAAAGCAAAAATTGTAAAGAGCACCTCCTCCCCTCATACAGTTCACAATCCCACAGATATGGCAGCTCACTGAGTGCTACTGTACTGCATCATTTATTACTGTGCATTTGGATGATTATCCTAGACTTGACAGATGTTTACAATCATTTGTCTTCATTCATTCATTCATTCATTCATTCTTTTCTCAATCTGCTTATTCCAGTTCAGAGTCATGGGTGGCTAGAGCTTATCTGGGTGGGAACTCACCTGGTACAGGATGCCATCCCATGACAGGGCACACTCACACCCACACCCACTCCCACACTCACTCATAGTGGGGCCATGTGAACCTCACACAGATGAACCTCACAGGCACAGCTTTAGAATGTGGGAGGAAAGCAGAGGTGCCAGAGAGAAACAGCATGGACAATGGGGAGAGCATGAAGACTCCATACAGGCAGGGGCCCCAGCCTAGAATCAATGTTTTTTCTCACCAATGTTATAACTAAACAACTTTGAATGAAACAACTTTATTCAAAGACCTGCTGTATACACACACATACAGACACACGCACACACCTATTCAACGCAGCAATGGAAACAAGAGCCTTTCTGCTTTCATATGAAATTAAAACTAGCCTGTTAAGAAGTGAACAAATAATCCTTTCCAGAAGATGCCAGCTGCATCCTGGCTGTCTCTAAATTGAAGTTCAGGGTTCAAGAAAGAAAGCAATAATCTCAGTTGGACTCTAGAGTTGCCTTCATCTCTGTGTCAGAAACAAATAGGGACTAAGTTTGTCTTCTAGGTGTTTTAGGAGACCCTTTTCATTTGCTTAAACATATGGAGCAATTTTAAAGTGAAGGAATGTTTCATGAAAACTAACAGCTCATTTTGATGCATTTTAGAAAATAACATAACACCATTATCACTCAAGAAACATTAAATTCTGGGTCCTGCCCACACCCACCCTGAACTGATAGAGGTTTCTGCAAAAAGAATTTTGAAGGATGGAGGGCTTAGGGAACAGTGGATTTGTTTTGCCATTTTGTTGTGACTATGAAGAAAGCAAGGCTTTGCATGATTATAATTATTTCAGGAAGAACCCAGAGGGCGCTGGGGTTCAATCTCATACTGATTGGATTGGCAAACATAAATGAGGAAGTGAAAACAAGGAGAGGCTATGAAGTACCTATTTTCCAGTTTGAGTCCTGGCCACTTTCATCCCAATACATGCCAAGGGAGATATGGGAAAAATCTAACTCAAGGATTAGAGGAGAGAATGCTTTTTTAAACTTCAAATGCTTTTATTGAGTAAACACTGACTATATAAAATAGCAAAGCAAATGATAGGAAAAAGATCTTTTGGAATAAAAAAATTTCCAAGTGAATTGGGAATTATTTGGAAGAATGAAAGCCACAAGTATGTTAGCAATTCCTTATAGCTTTTGTGGATAAGGAAAACAGAAAGCCCAACACTCATAACTATAAACTGATTTTTCTGTTACTGTGGAAAAGGCCTAGTAAAACATTTTCTAACTTTTATGTTTGGAGTACTTGTCTGGAATAATTCCTGAGAAGAAAATATCCTCTTTACAATTCTGAGCATTTTATTTAAAAAGCCAGATAGTGAGATATATATATAGTTATCTACCAAAAACTTTGAAGAAATTAGTCTTTATTATCTTCAGTTAAAATGTTAACTATTAAATAGAAATGGATTGATCAAGATAGTGACAATTTATTTTTACAATATGTTAGTTTTTAAAAATGTGTGGTTACTAATCTAGCAGCTGTACTGATTTCTGTCATTCAAACATTGCTGCTCCTGTTTCACTCCCCGTATTTTCATTGCCATCGGTGAGTTCCCATTGTCATGATGTCTGTAAACTCGTGTTTGATGTAACTTACAAGGAGATTCTCAGGGCCCGAGAAAGGCAATCACATGAAGTATAATCTCTTTAAAGCACTTCTTGGATCTCTGGCAATGGATCCTATGGTAAGAATTGCCCCCCCTACACACACACCCCACCATAGTTTATATCCACACAGCTTCCTCTAATTTGAATGCAAACGTGCTCTAGGCACCCATGAGTAAAGGTACAGAGAGGGTTCTGTGCAGTGGGGCACATCCATGTGCGTTTACTAAACAGAGCCTATTGGTTTTGCTTTTCTCATTTGCCCAGCAAGAGATCCTGGATTGCACATCTGAGGCCACTTCTTGGCAATTGTCAAATCTGCTTTGCTTGCTGTCTACGTATTTCCTGCTGATCTGTTTTCTTCTTTTCCTCAGTGGACTTTGCACAGTGTGGTAACACACAGCTGGGGAAGAGAAATGGGATTTTGGTACCCGTGTTGGAGGGATCATTAATTTGACAAAGTTGCTAAAAGATAGGGTTTTATCTCTGCTTTTCACAATGATATTACCTTACTGCTGGGCCATCTTCTCTTTTGTATTTGAGAGTGAATGTTCCTACTAATTTTATCCCTAGAAGACTTAATAAGTCTTGAAAATACTAAATTGTATGTATAGGAAAGTAATTTACTTTGGAAATTAAAAGATATATTTAAGTTGGTGCAAAAGTATTTTAATGGCAAAAGCCACGAATACTTCTGCAGCAAACTAAAGAATACATGTATTCCCTTGAAAAATTTAGATTGAACAAGATCAACATCTAGGTTGACATTTAGCTTTTAGATCTTTGGACTTTGTGTTTATATGGAAATTACTAGCATTTTTATATTTAAAGAAGTTAAAGGAAATCATAGCATTCAAGTGCTGAATATGTTTTAGCTATTTATTTTAAATATATTTTAGCTATAATAATCAGCCTCCTTTATTTTACAGAAAAGTAAACTAAGGCCTAGAGCTGGTAAGTGACATAATAAAGTCATATGGCACAGACTATTACTGGCAGAATGAGTATTTCCTAAAAATTAGGCCTGTGACCCTTTGTCAGCATTACATAAGTTTTAAGAGTGAAGGAACTGTTGGCTTTAGCAAAATGCGATCAATCTACCTTTTGAAACCTTAACAATAGTAATTCTATATGACTGCTTTTTCTTTTTTTTTTTTAATGCCCTTCCTGTTATTTTTTAAAAATTTTAAGTTCTGGGACACATGTGCAGAATGTGCAGGTTTGTTACATAGGTATACATGTGCCATGGTGGTTTGCTGCACCTATCAACCCATCATCTAAGTTTTAAGCCCCACATGCATTAGATATTTGTCCTAATGCTCTGCCTCCCCTTTCCCCCTACCCCCGACAGGCCCTGGTATGTGATGTCCCCTCCCTGTGTCCATGTATTCTCATTGTTCAACTTCCACTTATGAGTGAGAACATGTAGTGTTTGGTTTTCTGTCCCTGTGTTAGTTGGCTGAAAATGATGGCTTCCAGCTTCATCCATGTCCTGCAAAGGACATGAACTCATTTTTTTTATGGTTGCATAGTATTCCTTGGCACATATGTGCCATATTTTCTTTATCTAGTCTATCACTCATGGGGATTTGGGTTGGTTCCAAGTCTTTGCTATTGTAAATAGTGCTGCAATAAACATACGTGTGCATGTGTCTTTATAGAATAGTTTATAATCCTTGGTGTACATACCCAGTAATGGGATTGCTGGGTCAAATGATATTTCTGGTTCTAGATTCTCGAGGCATCGCCACACTGTCTTCCACAATAGTTGAACTAATTTACACTCCCACCAACAGTGTAAAAGCATTTCTATTTCTCCACATCCTCTCCAGCATCTATTGTTTCCTGACTTTTTAATGATCGCCATTCTAACTAGCATGAGATGGTGTCTCACTATAGTTTTCATTTGCATTTCTCTAATGACCAGTGATTATGAGCTTTTTTTTCATGTTTCTTGGCCACATGCCTTCTTTTGAGAAGTGTTTGTTTATATCCTGCATCCACTTTTTGATGGGATTTTTTTTTTTTCTTGTAAATTTGTTTAATTTCCTTGTGGATTCTGGATATTAGACCTTTGTCTGATGGGTAGATTGTGAAAATTTTCTCCCATTCTGTAGGCTGCCTGTTCACTCTGATGATAGTTTCTTTCGCTGTGCAGAAGCTCTTTAGTTTAATTAGATCCCATTTGTCAATTTTGGCTTTTGTTGCAATTGCTTTAGATGTTTTAGTCATGTAGTCTTTGCCCATGCCTATGTCCTGAAGTCTTCTTCTAGGGTTTTTATGGTTTGGGGTTTTACATTTAAGTCTTTAATCCATCTTGAGTCAATTTTTGTATAAGGCGTAAGGAAGGGGTTCAGTTTCTGTTTTCTGCATATGACTAGCCAGTTTTCCCAGCACCATTTATTAAATAGGCAGTCCTTTCCCCATTGTTTGTTTTTGTCAGGTTTGTCGAAGATCAGATGGTTGTAGATATGTGGTGGTATTTTTAAGGTCTCTGTTAGTTCTTCTTTTCCTTACTAGTTAACAGTATCACAGCTTAACAACCTTACTTATGGCATGATGTAACATGGTTTTCTCATGTCAGAAACTGCTAGACAGTAATAGAACCCAGGCTAATAGCTGATTGGGACTTCAGACTTTTCTTCAATTGCAACAAATTAACCAGAAACACACACACACACACAAACAGATTTAACAGAAGTTCACACAGAGCGGTTCTAATAAATATTGGATTTTTGTTAGCCAAATTACAATTATTCTCTAAACAAGCTAACAACCATTTGAGGAAACTGATTAATTTATCAAATGAGGATGAAAAATAATTTTTAAATGCCTTCTTCAAGGTCATGTTAATTGCTCAATTCAGCATAGTTTCTAAACCATCTCTTGATTTTACATAGTAAAATTGATACAGGAAAATATGATAATTAAAATTCACAGTTAATCTCTAAACTTCAATTTTTATTCTTAAAACTCATTTTCTTTGTAAATCGCTGGCTGAATATATTACTCACTAGAATTCTGTTTTCCATGCCTGTATCCAGAAGCACTTGGTAGCCAATCCACCAGGGTGATCAAAGCCATCCAGTAGGTTAATCTTAGCATTGCTCCTGGTTACACAGCCTTCAAAGCCAGGCTCTAGCCATCCTGGATTTTTCTGAATATAGGGGTGGCCACAGGGGTATCCCACTTGGATCTTTCAGAGAACTTGCTGTAATGAGTGGTGTCGGGCTACAGCTTCCAGATACAGTGCTTTTGAGGTCTGCTGGAGGCTTAGAGCTGGGAACATCCTATTCCCACGCGGCCTCCAGTCAATAACCGGAGGTCATTTCCAACCAGAATGGGACTCCTCAATGAGAAATCTTTGTGCTGGATCTCCTTGATGGGCTGGCCAGGACTTCTTCAGAATTATACTGCAGTCTGAGGCTATTTCTACCCTGTCTTCCTCCTTCCTACTCTCCTTTTATAGGCTTTCCTTGCCTACTCCTGCTCCCTTTTCTGTTATCTTTCACAGGCACTATCCCCAATAAACAGCTGGAATTCCTAAGTCCACCTTGGCATCCACTTCCTGGGTGACCTAAGCTAACACAGTGAGTTAACCGACACTCTTTAATAACTTTTTGCATCATTTATCATAATTGAACACAGTCTAAACGTCCTGCCTGAATTAGCAACTTTGCCCCTTCCCTCCTCCACAGCTTCTTTTGAATGGGTGGGTCTCAGCAGCCATATTCATAACAAATGTCCTTGGACCAAGTGTAGACATTTGATTAAACCTGAGTTAATCATAGATCTTTCTCAAGAATTTAAATTAAGAAATACTGAAACAATGGTTATTTGGTATTGAGAACCAGAGCTATACGTTTACGTTTAGGACTGAGGCCAGAATTCATACCATGGTAACATCAAACCCCATATAATATGTAACTCTGAAGAAACAGAAACTAAAGATCAGTGGTTGCCTGGGGGCTGGAGGAGAGAGCGATGAATAGGCAGGGCACAGAGTTTTTAGGGCAGCGAAAATACTCCGTATGATACTGTAGAAAGGAAGCTAGTCTGCTGCAGTTATGGAAAAAAGAGCAAAGATGAAAATGATAGCATCACCACTTTGGAAGGCGGTTTGGCAGGTTATTACCAAACGAGACATACTCATCATACAAGCCAGCAATCATGCTCTTTGATATTTATCCAAAGAAACTGAAAACTTACATCTATACAAACACCTTCACATCCATGTTTATGACGGCTTTATTCATAATTGCCAAAACTTGAAGCAACCAATACATCCTTCAGTAGGTGAGTGGAAACTAAACTGTGGTACATCCAGACAACAGATTATTCAGCACTAAAAGGAAATAAGCTATTAGGTCATGAAAAGGCATGGTGGAAATGTAAATGCATATTACTAAGTGAAAGAAGCCAATCTGAAAATTCTACCTACCATATGAATCCAATTATGAGACATTCTGGAAAAGGAAAAACTATAAAGATAATAAAAAGATCAGTGGTTGCTGAGGAAGGGGTAGTGGGAGGGAGGAACGAATATGTAGCACAGAAGTTTTTGGGCTGTGAAAATTTTCTGCATGACACTTTAATGGTAGATACATGTCATTATATATTCACCCAAACCCATAGAATGTACAGCACCAAGAGTGAACCCTAATGTAAACTACGGACTCTGGGTCATAATGAAGTGTCAATGCAGGTTCATCAATTGTAACAAATGTTCTACTCTGGTGGGGGATGTTGATAATGAAGAGTATGCATGAGTTGTGGAAGGGGATATATGGGAAATCTCTGTGCTGCTTTCCCAATTTTGCTGTGAACCAAAATGGCACTAAAACACCCTTTAAAACAACAACAGCAACACAAAGAAAATGGCTGCTTGATGACCAAAGCCATCATCCCTTGGTCCTAGATCCCCCAAAGTCTGGCTGCACCCCAGATGATGGGCTCTATGAGGTCCCTCTGTGCTCTTACATTAAATTTCTAATATTAAAGCTAGCTTGAGCCATAAAACAGTTACCAAGACAACTGCTCAAAAGCAGGATTTTCTGCATATTCATCTCAGACTTGAGTCCAGCCAGTTCCTTTCCTGATACTGAGAGGTGACGCCAGCTGAGCTTCTGGGTCCGGTGGGGACTTGGAGAACTTTTGTGTCTAGCTAAAAGATTGTAAATGCACAAATAAGTGCTCTGTGTCTAACTAAAGGATTGTAAACGCATCAATCAGCACTCTGTAAAAATGCACCAATCAGAACTCTGTAAAATGGACCAATCAGCACTCAATAAAATGGACCAATCAGCAGGATGTGGGCAGGGCCAAATAAGGGAATAAAAGCTGGCCACCCGAGCCAGCAGTGGCAACTTGCTCAGGTCCCCTTCCATGCTGTGGAAGCTTTGTTCTTTTGCTGTTAACAATAAATCTTGCTGCTGCTCACTCTTTGGGTCCACACTACCTTTATGAGCTGTAACACTCACCGGGAGGGTCTGTGGCTTCACTCCTGAAGTCAGCAAGACCACAAACCCACCGGGAGGAGGGAAGAACAAACAACTCCAGATGTGCCACCTTTAAGAGCTGTAATACTCACTGCGAAAGTCTGTGGCTTCACTCCTGAAGTGAGCAAGACCACGAACCCACCGGAAGGAAGAAACTCTGGACGTATCTGAACATCTGAAGGAACAAACTCTGGACACACCATCTTTAAGAGCTGTAACACTCACCGTGAGGGTCTGCAGCTTCATTCTTGAAGTCAGCGAGACCAAGAGCCCACTGGAAGGAATACATTCTGGACACAATACCGTTAAAAAATACTGACAGTTACTATAAAACTGTTGTCTTTTTGTTCTTAACCATTTGCTTGCATCATATAGGGTGACATACAGCAACTGGGATAAAGGGGCTTGAAGAGCATAAGGCTAATACTTTTTTTCTTTGCATTTTATTTCTAGTCCACGTTCTTGCAAACCACTAAAATCCAAGGTACTTTGACATCTACTTTTCTAAAATATACCATGCAAGTGGACCAGGTCAACTACACATTTCAATTTAATTCAATAAACATTAACCAAGCACCTGTTACGTGGCTAAGCAGTATGGTACTCCTTATCAAAATGATGACTATAAACATAACCCAATGTGCAGAAGTTTAATAATATCATCCAGTAGAAAAGTCACATGCACATGAAATTTAAAAACACACACACAATATATATAAGGTGTCAAATTTAAGGCAATATTGAATGCAGTTAAGTGCCATGGTAGACAATGCATTTGCTCTAGTTGGGTATCACTGATTACATTTCAGGTCTTTATAAATAAACTAATTATTCTTTGAGTTTAAACAGTTTTGAATGCGTAAGAACTGTCATCTCTCTTGGCCAGTGAACTCTTCCTAGGAAGGTTCTGTGCTTTATTTTGCAACCCCTGAGAACCAAAAAAGGGCTGAAGTTACTTAGTATACATGATTGATTGAGGCTTAGGACAATGAAACAGAAAAATGTTCCAGTGTTCTACAGGTCTTTCTTTTGCTCCTAGGGTATTTAAACTCTTGATTTTGTTATTTTCACATGCAGTGTGAACCAGATACTACAAGTATCAACATTAAAATGTATTTATGAGTATATCAGGCCCAGTGAGGTGGCTCACACCTGCAATCTCAGAAATTTGGGGGGCTGAGGTGGGAGGAATGCCTGTACCCAGGAGTTCGAGACCAACCTAGGCAACACTGTAGACCTCTCTACACAAAATAGTCCACTACAGGTGCCACATGCCTGTAGTCCCAGGTACTCAGCAGGCTGAGGCGGGAGGATTACATGAGTTTAGGAGGTCAAGGCTACAGTGAGACATATTGTGCCACTTGACTAACCTGGGTGACAGAGTGAGACTGTGTCTCAAAAAAACAAAAGAAAAGCAAAAAAAAAGAGAATATCAAATATTTTATTCTAATTGACGTCTGAATTTATAAAAATCATTTTCAGTCATTCAGAATGAAAAAAAGTCAAGTCAAACAGAATATGTAAGTTAAAAGATTCAAAAGATTTACAGTGTATCTGAAATTATTCATTGTCCATTTATTTACAAGTGATTAAAATACATCCTTGACCAATAAGGTTTGAGACTTTAGAATATTAAGTGTTTAGTTATGACCTTGAAACGAATTGGTTTTTCAAAACACAGCAAATAAAAATATTTTAATAAAATGATTGGGCTACTATCCTTTTAAAAGCCACCTTAAGGGCAAACATTATTTGTTTATTTAATCTAATTTTGCAAGGTATTTGCATTCACTGGGAGGTTGTTCCAAATCCTTTAACTTTTACTCAGGGTCCCCATCCTAATACCTTCTATCTTGCAATACCCAGCAGGTGAAATGAGCCTTTAATTATTTTACTGACAAAAATCAGGAAACTCAACAAGCATTCTCCAATATCTGCACCTTTGTCTTATCTAATAGCCTGTTTTTCGATCTCAGAAGAAGATAGGCCTCTTCTGTTTCTCATCCATTCTCCTCTCACCTCTAGGAGCCTGCTGTACCAACCATTCACTCTCTTCTGATGCCTTTCATTTTGCCTTCGAATATTGTATTCCATAAAACAAGTGAACAAATTAAACTTCATAAGACACTTTCCTTTAATACTCTTTTAAACAACTTACCTTCTCTTCTCTACCTTCCCACATTTTTTGACATAAGCAGCTTGTCTCTTGAAGCCTTGCTTCTTTCGAGGCCCTTCTAACCCCGTGCCAACTGGATACAACCAAGGTGTTCCCTGCTGTTCTGAATATGGCAAGGTAGCTGTACCAATGCATGGGCTGGCTGCTACTTTGAAAGCCTTCTGACAGCGTTGCCACTTCTGAGACCTGTGACCCCCAGACACCACTCCTCAAATTGCCTTGTTGCTCTGCTGACTCTTCCAAAGGGCTCCTCACTGTTCTCTCCAAGTTCAGCCCCCTTCATTCTGATGATCGCAGCACAGTCATGGCCCTTAAGCCCAACTAGGATTGGGTTCCTTCATTGCCTAGAAGCTTTTATGCCTCTCTTGTGCCTGCTGCTAAGCTAAAACCTCTCTAGCCAGCCACTTGGGTTATTCACACAATGGCTGTCATCCCTCTGCAACCCCTTTCGACACCCTGCAATCAAGTCAGCCTCAACTCTTTTCCACCCATTTCTTTGGACTTTCCAATCTCCTTGTCTAGAATCTTTCCTTACCTTCAGGAGACGCCAATCAGAATCTACCAGAACTTGAAAGACCAAATCATCGCTACTGTTTTGCTAGCCCAGAGTTTTTGCGTGAAGCTCCAGAAGCTTCTGACAAATGGATATCAGGGCATTTATCCTGGCCTTGGATTCTCTTCCTTCACCAGGCTGTAGGTTCTTTGAAGGAGGTGGCTAGGGAAGCTGATGTAGAAGAATGAACAGAGTCAGAAGGTCTTAGATTCGAATCCCGCTCTTACCGTCTCTGTGGCCACAGGCAGGTTACTTACTGTTTTTAATCATCTGTTTCCCCAAATGGAAGAGTGAACTAACAACATGTCATAGAACTGTGTTGAAAATTCCATGATATAGGAAATAAACATCTGGCATCCAAACATATTTATAAATTTTTTTTTTTTTTTTTTGAGATGGCGTCTCGCTCTGTCACCCAGGTTGGAGTGCAGTGGCCTGATCTTAGTTTTTACTGCAAACTCCGCCTCCCAGGTTCAAACAATTTGACTGTCTCAGCCTGCTGAGTAGCTAGGACTACAGGCGTGCACCAACATGCCTGGCTAGTGTTTGAATTTTTAGTAGAGATGGGGTTTCACCATGTTGCCCAGGCTGGTCTTGAACTCCTGACCTCCACCTGCCTTGGCCAAAGTGCTGGGATTACAGTCGTTAGCCACTGTGCCTGCCCATGTTGTTTTTTTTTTTTCTATATAGTTCAGATTACTCAATTTAGGTTGGAGCTGCATATGGTAACAAAGCATCCTTTTTTCTGTTTTTACTTTTTTTCTTTTGCAGAACAGGCTATATAGAATATAAATGCAAACACTTGAAAATTTCACGTTTATTCTTATTTCTCTCTAGGGAAGCAAAAAAAGAACTGTTAATGCTAATTATTCTTCCTTAAAATGAAGATGGAAGGAGGGAAGGAAAAAGGGAGAGAGAACAGAAGAAAGGGGAGAAGGATTTTGGTGGGGAGGAGGGAGAGAGCTATTTAATGTTTTTATATGAGAGAAATGGAATGTTATTCAACTGGAAACAGAGAAGTGCTTCCAAAACACTGAATTTATAAAGACCAATTCCTCCAGATTTCAAAAATATTACCAACACAGGTCAGCCTGCAAATCAAATACGTGTTTTTCATTTGTTCCCCAAGTCTACCCCTCCAGCTTTCTGAAGTAACCTGCACGTAAATGACTGTAGATGAGCCTTAAGCAACTGCTTGTCTATTTTCTTAACATGGCTTGGCCAGGAGTTGTGAACATTGGCTTGGAAGACCTGGTTTAGCAGTGACCGTCAAAACACCTCACAGCTTTGCACTGGGCATACACTTTGCTGAGTAGGGCAGTAAGCAAACTTGGGCTTTGGCTCCCTGCAGAAAAAAAGTTATCCTACATGTCCACAGTAAAAGGAAGTGGGGAGGTTCTGTTCTTATCAAGTAAGTGAATTTCGCTAAAATGTATCATTTGCTAAGCCTCTCACATTGAAAATAGCAACTATAAATGTGAGAAAAATATCTTAGGTCCTATCTTCTACAGGTTATTGAATCAGTTCCCTTTTGAGGATACTGAAGACATTCCCCAAAAGAAACCTGTATTACTTTTAATCTGCTGTAGAACTTGGCTTTGCATCAGTCATCCCAACAAATTCTAAGAACTTCAAAATGCATTAATCCTTAGTGAACTGGATCTGTGTAACATACTCATTCCGAGTGTTTTGGCAAAGTAGCCCTATGTCACTAGCTTAATTGGTGGCAGGTTATTTTCCAGCTGTCAAATAATCTTTTCCTATTTAGGAGTCAGAAGTAAAAACATTCACTCATAAAGGAATTGAATAACTTGGAACATGAACAACGTAAGTATTTATTTGAAAAACATTTTCCATTTAAGTAAAATGGCAAATTAGCTAGAGTAGCTTCTTACTGCTAATTCTATTTGCACTCACAGTCACTTTTATTCATCATATTCAAAGATATTGCTACCAAAAATGATTTCACAAAGTATTTAGAAAAAAATATATACAGTCTCTCTAATAGAAAGTTAATTAAAACAACAAAGCTAGGCAATACCAAGCTAAGATAGGAAACCAACTGACATGTATAAACACAAATAAATAAATATGTACAAAAGAATCTATGCCAACAATAGACAAAGAAAATCTTTACAATGCAAGTGAATGGTGACAAGAATGGAAAATATCTCAGGATCCTAGACTACGACTCTGACACAATGTAGTTTAAAAAGAGGGAAAAAGAAAAGAAAACATAATGAAAAGAGAGTCTGAATTGATGCTATTCTCAAAGGTAGGCTGAACTAAATTTACGCTACCCAGCTAAATTCCTGACCCTCTGTTCTGATGGGGGCCTAAATGGAGGTGAGAACTGCATATTTAGAACTGACGATAGAATTTGGCTCAATCTTTCAAATCCATTTACAAATGTTTCTCTTGAGCAATTTCTTAATTTTTTTCTCATCTTGTTATTGAAAATTTCTAAAATGGATCTGACATTGTCTAATATGAAAAAAATATTTTTCTGGAGCCATATGAATATGAGTAGAAATCAAAAGCAAAGCCATTTTTGAAGCTATATCTAAATTACTATTGACTAAGCACTTTGGGCAGAAATCTGACTAGTTAGAAAGCTAATTAAAATCTACTATGAATGTCTAAGGTTTTGGGGGAAATGTATATGAATATTCAGTGACTAAGATTCATTTTCATCCATATGTAACCTCTGCCAAAATAAGCAGCCTGTTAATATATGCCTATTGAAAAGGATTTGGCTCAGTGACCTTAGATTTACTATTTTACTTAGAATCTCAGTGACCTTAGATTTACTATTATTTTTTACTGAATACAACCCTCCCCTGTGAAAGCCAAGCTGGGTAATGCTCTTGTCTTCCAGGATGGTGTTGCAGGATGTTGCAAAATGGAACAGTAATAAAAAACCCACTACCTCATTATCTCATCATCTGCTGGAGCCAGGCAAATAGCTTCCTGATTGAAGCTCAGCAAAAGGTGAGAGGTCCCTTGGGTTGCTGTGTAGCCTAAAAGCTCTCCCATGTCTCAGACTGCAAACTACCTGTTTTTCATGCAGAGAGAAAGGCCTCTAGGTTCCAGGTTCTGGACTTTGCCTTTAAGTAGATTGGCTTTGCCAGAATGTCTCCTTTCCTTATCACTGAATGCTGTTGCCTCCCAGAACCTGATACTTCCCACATAACCCAGAGCAAATGTGAAAAAGCACAGCGTGCACTGAGACCGATTTCTAAGAAACTGCATGGACTCCATCATCTAAGAACAATTACAGTGTGGTCCCCTATACATTCATTAGCAAGGAAGCATTTCTCAGAATAGTCTGAGAGTTAGGTAAGCTGTATAACAGTATGCAAGGTTTGTATGCAGCAGCCTGATCCATAAATAATACACCATCTATCTTGCCAGACCTCCTCAGGCTCTTATATACTATAACCAGAGGACTGACACACAAGTAGTTTTTAGACTAGCTATTGCAGACCCAGCTGTTCATAAATTATTTTGATTATTATGACTCACCCATATGTCTCACTTCATATTCCTTGGAACAAAACTCTCAATGGAGAAATACGAGGCTTTCATTTGTGCATTAGGAAATGTCTTAAAGTCTCCAAAGCAAGGACAGAACCAGAGAGTCTCAATTGTGTGTCTCCTAAAAGGAAAATTCCACTGCATACAGCTTGCCTAATGGAAATTCTCCTTCCTCCCACAAGCCTATGGGCTTAATATACAATACAGGGGCAAAAGTAGAGGTGTAAGAGATTCATTCTTAAACAACTCCTGGGAGTCCACAATGATGGAACATCATCAACACTAAACTTAACTCAAATGTATGGGATTAAATTATACTTACTGCTTTGGCCATATGCCTTGAATAGAATAAGTAAAATATTAGAAATTTATATAGCCTCATTAACTAGGTCAACATTTTGGGAAAATTTTCTTAAGCATGTTACGGTTCTGAAGGTGTAATATTTAAAATAATAAAAAAAATCCTTTTTAATCTTTGGGTTAAGGAGTAAACAGTCTTTTCTGCCTGTGGTTGAAATGTCATTGAAAATGAGAACATGGTACTGCATTCACAGGCAGTAACACTGGAATGGGATTTGTGGGCATTCAAAATAGTTACATTTTTTATTGTTGAGAAAGAAGACGCAGAAAATGGGTATATCCAGATATAACGATTAGGTGGAGTAAAATGAGCTCTGTCTAGGGTCTTCCTCAGCATTGCTTCTCCCTTGTCTCTAATTTGAATGTCTCCCCTGCATTATGATTACTCTGATTCAATTATATATTTTAAAAATCATAGCTTCTGTGGCTACTGAGTCATGTTGCTCTTAGTACTGAAGTTTTAGTGATGATGACAACTCTTCCACGGAAGAAATATATTAAAAAGAAAAATTCCAAATTTCACAAAAGCCTTCTTAACAAAATACATTCCTTATATATATGCAGTTACCTAGGTAATAGCACATTTACATCACTAGTTGCAGTTTTCACTGCTTGCAAATCTTCACATTTCTGCAGATTGATTTCTTTATCTTAAAGACATTAAAACTTTGTGCTGTGGCTGAAGGTGTCTGACATGATAATATTTTTATAGAAGTTGTCTGAATGAGCATTGCAATAACCCTTGACTTTATCAATGACCTGATGGACAGGGATGATTGATGTTTGATCTCCATCAGCATGGGCCAGTTTTGACAAGGACTTGTCCATGGAAGCATTGTCTGCAAGAAATGATACAAGAAATTAGGTTCAAGATGAGCTGGTGGCATGCCTACAGGCCACCATACCGTATACTCCGTTTTGCACATTAAAGAAGAACAAAAGAAAATAAAGCTCCAATTCTTTCTTAGATTAGGTAATAGGCAACACTAAACTTCCATGTTTTTCTTCTTCTAAGTATACTCCTGATAGTCACTGAGTGTCAACTTGCCTTCTAGTAATTTGTACTGTGGCTTACCATAAGAAATATTCTTGAATGTAGCAGAGCCAATGAAAAAATAATTGGAAAACCACTTCAAAAAAACATGCACTATGGCTTGAAAGATGTACAAAATTATAAGGAATTAGAATGTGCTGAAATATTTGTGGAAGAAATTACATCTAAGATATGTTTTCAAATAATATAGGAAGGGAAAAATGGGTAGGGGTGTATAACTGGCTATAAATTGATGGTTACAAGGGGATTTATAATAGTATCCCCTCTACTTTTTATATATGTTTGACACTTTTCATAATAAAAACTTTTATAAAATTAAATCTAAAGGATTTTGGAGAATAAAAGCAAATGAAAATATGAAAGGCTACTTTGAATGTATTTTCCCAAGGTTTTTAGTTGGATAAACGACTGGAATATAGCCAAAAGGGTATTTCTTATGAATTTTTTTTTAATTATAGCAATCAAAGTTATTACTAGAAATATTTTAACAGAAAATGATTTATTTATATTAATTACCTTGTAGTTTCAGAATGATATTATTGCTAACAGCACTAATATTATAGCAACTGATAGTAATAAAGGACTGCTAAATAATTTTTTCTAAAATTTTCAGTATCATATATTTAAATGTTATTTCCCTATATACAAAAGCTTTCTAAAATTGGCTCAGATAGTGCTCTGAAACCCACTTATGCTCTATTATCTATAAACACGTATGGTTTCCTTCATGTATCCTACAAATATCTTTTAGGTACCTCCCCCTCCAAATACACTTTAGGGAAAAATTCTACCCTCAAATTAACCGAATTATAGAAATCTTACACTGATAAAGAAGATACGAACTTTTATAAAGTATTCAGTTTCCTATGTACTTCTCTATACATTGTGGAAGAGGCAAAAACTCTATCCTGAAAAACTTTTAGAAATCATGCCTCCAAAATTGGAATCTTCACTCCAATGCTTTTTACATTTTGAGTATGCCGGACTCAGTATGTGACAAAACATTTAAAATCCATCAATAATTGGTAAAAGCCATCATCATCATGATGTCTGTTGTCTTTGGAAACTATTCAAATTGCTCAACTATCATCTTGTGTTGAAGCCGACACTAAATACAATGAGGGCTAAAAAGGGAAATGGGATACTCAACCCACACTAAAGGATGCCAGAGAGAAGAATAGATGGTTCATGGAGAGAACGAGCAAACTGAAGCATGGTGGAACAACTGAAGCATTTTCCAATGTTGGCAAGGAAAAGGCTCAAGGAGTCATGACAAAAGGCCCCTCCCCGTTAGGCTCTCAGCAAGCTGATTGATTCTGAGCTCCCTTTCAGTTCATATATTCACTAGCCATTGGTTTTCTGGTGGGGATTTTCCTATTGACTTATATATCAATAATGAATAATTAGTGCTTGGTGTTTTTAGAAAACCACATATCCTCGGAGAGATATCAAGGATATAGTCACTCTGCTTCCTCTGTAACTTCCAGTGGCATGTACTTTTAGAGATTTTGAACAGCTTCATTTCAACAATATGATCCAATTTAGTGGGTCTTCGCAGTTTAACAAAGCAAAATTCTGAATGAGGGCTGTATTTTTATATATGCTATTTACAGTCTTCTGTTTAGATATTACATTATGGGTAATAAAGACTTTGATTATAGTTGCAAGTCTGAAAACCAGGGGCTAGGGATATGAACTATTATTTGACCTATGCTGAAATTTCAAGCAGATAACAATTCTCACAAAGCAGGCTTGGAATTCACAATTTCACTTATATGACTTCTATGAATGTACCATGACATATCCAGAAATCCATATGAGCAGTGGAAAAATAAAGCATTTCATGTCCTTCTACAACAAATCTTTTCTCAAGTACTGCTTTCTGTCATTATTTTACATAATATGTGATCCACTCACTCCAGACCATGGTACATTTCCTAGAAGGAGCAGCTTGCAGATACCCCATGCAGAGAAGAGCCAGCACAGCACACACTATCATTCAAAATTTCAGAAATTCCAGCTCAATGCAGGAATGTCATTGTGCTAGCTGAAAAGAACAAGCCATTTTGCTGATGCAGCAAGAATCTTAGCTTAATCCATGCACATATTCTCTTACTACCTTGCAAAAAATTCATGCATTCAAAAAAGTAACGGAAGTTTACCTGAGTGATCCACTTTTGTTGAAGGAATGCTCATAGGAGACATTATCTATACCATAAACATATGAATATCTAGATCAATTCCAAGAAATGAACCAACTAGATATCCATGATGATATGCAATGACGTTTTGCATACCCTGAGTGATCCCCAGGATGCTAACTGTCCCACTGAGAACTGCCTGGGTAGCCAAAGCCTATGTGAAGTCAGTTGACTGTAAACCAGGATTTATTATACCATTGAAGTAATGCCATATAACTGACTATATTCCCATCCTAGTTGACAAGAACCCATTTAGCCCCAAGAGTTTTTTAATAAGGGAAACAAGAACATTAATGCGTTCTTTGAAAAACAAAACAAAAGGCTAAGTGTGGTGGCTCACGTCTGTAATCCCAGGACTCTGGGAGGCTGAAGCAGGAAAATTCCTTGAGCCCAGGAGTTTGAGACTAGCCTGGGCAAGATGATGAAGCCTCATCTCTACAAAAATACAAAAATTAGACTGGTGTGGCGGTGCACACCTGTAGTCCCAGCTACTCGGGAGGCTAAGGTAGGATTGCTTGAACCCAGGAGGTAGAGGCTGCAGTAAGCCTCTACCATGAGTGTGCCCTTGCACTCCAGCCTGGTAAAAAGAGCGAGACTCTGTGTCAAAATAAATAAATAAATAAAATATAATAAAATAATAGATGAAATAAAACAAAATGAAGAACACACAATATTTTAAAACAGTAAAGTCTGCCTTTGGACCTCTATCTCTGCATTTCCTCTTTTATCTTCTAATCTGTTTTCCCCTGAATCCTATAGCCCTTTCTATCCTTAATATTTCCAAAATGCCTCATGTTCCAAATTGACTGCCTTGTTATCTTCTTTCCTCTTTTAAGAGTGGCATTTCTTCAGGCCAGCTATTTTCAGCTGTTTAAGAGGAAAGCAATTCAATTGGTTTAATTCCTATTCATTAATAACTGATAAGGCATTAAGTGTTTGTATTTTAGAAGGGGAGGCAAAATGAGTATCAAATTTTAAGTTTGGTTAAATAAAGTGAAAAAAATAATTCATTATAAGCAAAAATATTTTGTGCCAAGGAACCACAAAATAAGTAGAATAATCTATCTTAGGCTATACACCTGTCATCAATTTCTTTACACAGGTATTCTTAAGCAGAGGTGCACAGACTTCTTTAATTTTATGCAAAATTGTGAATATGATTCAAAGTCTGTACCTTTTTTTCTGGAAGAGAATCAAGAGCCTTCATTCAATTCCCCCCAAAATGTCCTAGACTTCAAGAAGCTTTAAGAACTGCTGTTCTAAGCTGCTCCAAGTTCTTGGATTTTTAATTAATTTTGGAATTAAAAAACTCTCTAAACACTCAAAACTTTTTCCATAGCACTATCATGAATCCCAGGCAGTGGCCACTCCAGTGGCAAGACATAGAAGACGGTGCAAACAGGGACATGTATAAGGATTCAAATGTACACCAGGGTTATCTGTAATTGAAGTATTTGCAATATGAATAATTACAGACACATCACACACCTTACTCGCTATTTGCAAAAAGCCAAGTATTAATCTTCTTTGTGCCATTCACCTCTGCTCATGTTTAATAGCTAAACAAATTAAAAATTAAAAAGTTATTTCCATTATCCTTTTAGAATCATCTTTAATTAGGAAAGTGCTTTGTTTTAAATGTTGGCAGCTGTCTGCCGGGGTTTAATTTAAAATTAGCAATTCTATTATTTCCCTTTGCAAATATGAAAAGGTTACATATTTTCACATCATTCACTATCAAGTGCTGCAAAATATTACTATTTTTTTGAGATGGGGTCTTGCTATGTTGCCCAGGCTGTGGTACAGTGGCTCAATCATATCTCACTGCAGCCTGAACTCCAGGGCACGAGCAATCCCGCCATCTCAGCCTCCAGAGCAGCTGGGACTCCAGGCATGTGTCATCGCACCTGGCTTAAAATATTCTTTATTTTCATGGCGTCGTCAGGATTTTTCACATACATGTTCAGTGTCAGAATGTGCAGCAATTGTAAATATCGTGAAAAAACAGGATATTATGAAAGACAGTGTTTCTTATAGCCCTATATCACTTTCTAAATATTATGTTCTTTCATATGTAATCAGTGATTTAAAGGGCAGTCATCAATAACATTTGCAATGGTTAAAGAATTAAGTCTTAAATAAAATATACATCCTAGATATTGTTTCTTCCTGTTCTCATGACAACTTGTCCAGTAATTATCATACTATGCTGAAATAATCTGTAATTCAACTTTTAATTTTAAAAATATATAACTTTTTAAACAAAATATCATAATTGTTAAAGCTAATCAAGTTTTTGAATTAAATGATGAAGTTACAATAATATACAGAGTGAATTATTATGGTTATATAGCTAGAGTTTGCGTTACAAAATGTTTAAAAGGACAAAATATTCAAAATATTCATAAAGGTGTTGGATAACGTCTTCGAATGGATTTTTATTTTCATAAATCTAAAAGATGCACCCTCTTAGGCACTGTGATTTATCAATCTTTATGATATGCCAATGTTTGCAATGAAAATGTGATGAGAACTAAACTTGAGGACATCTTTAGACTCACCTGTGTGGCTATTCCTTTTGAAATAGGTGGTAGAGCTGGATTTAGATTTGGATGTAAGATAGGTTGAGCTGGAACCAATGGAGCTTGAAGACAAAGATTTTCCTAGATTATCAGAACTTTTCTTGATGATATTGGTAGCTGTCTTACTCCAATCTGAAAAAAAAATGACATCACCCTATCAATCTGCTTTACAGGGAATATGAACTGCTCTGAAAAAATCATCACTGCATTATTTATCTGGAGCATCTGATTTTCTGATATGCTGGCAATGGCTCAGAGAAGAGACTGACATGTAAACAATAAGAGGAAATTGATAATTTCTTACTTTGACCTTGTATATGTACTATTTAAAGTCTCACTTTCAGTATCCCAAGGATGAGAAGTAACCACTGACGGTAAAAAGTAAAACAAAGAAAGATAAAGAAAAGAAAACAGACAAAGTAGGTTTTTTTCTTTTTTTTTTTCTTTAATACTGAGAAAAATCTCTTTGCCTAATAATGTAATTGGGGATCTAGAAAATGTGGAAAGGTGAGTCTGGTATAGTGGAACCTCTGGGTATATGGGTTGTTACATTAGACATCAAACTTTGGGCAACTCATTTAACTTGTATGGAATTCATGCTTCTCCTCTGCAGAATAGAAGGGTTGAGCCCAAAGTTCTCTGATCTCTCCCAGCCCTGATATTCTACAATTCCAACTAGGCATCTTCACATGCTCCACTTCAATAGCTTGCTACCACTGGGACTGGGTTGCTCTGACAATGAAAGACTGAATGACAAACTTTCCCATCTATTCGTAGATGTAAAATTTAATCAACAACTCTTTACCTGAGTTATCTGCTAACCGAAATCTACCACAGCAGAGATGCCGCCGCCACTGTTTCTGAACATTCTCCTTCATAGCACAGTGGAAGATGAATATAAATAAGCCTGTGACAAAAGAAAATATAAATATTTAAGCCAACTGACACATCTTTAAAGAGAAATCTTATAAAACACATGGATTCATTTTAATTTTAAATTTTTTACATCAAAGTCACTAAGAAACAAAGATCTTAAGGAAATGAATCTTGCAGTATGTAGCAGACACTTTAATCCTTTAGAAGGGAACACAAAGGCTCTGACAAAACTAGAATAACCACAGGGATCTGATTCTGTCTTTGCCTGTTCTGTTCAGCATTCATTATGACTTAACCTAAAAGCCAAGCTGAAATAAGCAACATTCAATTCTAGAAGTATTTAGTATTTCCCATATATTTGTCCTAAAATTATGCTAAAACTTTCCATACATATTTTAACAAAAGAGAAAATGGAAAACACACATAAGCTCATCATCTGTTTCAATTTGTGTATTCTGAGCTATTTTACATATGTATATTATAGTTATATTCATAGTATATTAGCTTGGGCCATAGAAAAGTAGTCTTTTTGCAGGTGAAACATGGCACCAAATCAGCAAAATCATGTGGCTCCACCTGGCCTACTTTAGCTTTTCAAGATTTTAACACAGAAATATTTCCATAATGAGAAATAGTCTTTATATTTATAGTCACTCCTTGTGCTTATCAAAATCTGTGTCATTTGTATCTTAGAAGCCAATCCCTTTTAACTTTTCAGGGCATTTGCTTCTGCGTTTTAACCCTCTCCTTGAGGTGTCATCAATCTTTCTCTTGATTCCTCTATACTTGATTATGGCCATTAACTTACAAGCATACTGTTAAAACACTTTTTTTAACAACAAACAAAAAGTTCCTCCCTTAACCTCTGATTTTCTTCCAGCTTCAATCTCTTTATTCCTTTTCCCAATAAAGCTTCTTGTAATGGTTAACTTTTGCTGCCTCCACTTTTTCTGACACCTTATCTTTTCCGCCCAGTCCAAACAGATTGCTATCCACATCCATGACCCTACTATGACCACTCTTGTAAGAATGATGGCGACTCCAATATTGCTAAGTTTCCCATGACCACTTTACTAGACTTCTCGGCAGCACTCAACACAATCAAACAGCCCTTCGCTCTCGAGGTCATTTTCTCCCAGTTTTCTTCCTAATTTGCTGGGGATTCCTTCTTGGTCTCTTTAGTAGATTCTTCTGCTTTACTCTAAAAAGGTTTACATGTCCATGACTTGGTCCCGGGTTTCCATCTCTTCTATGGTTACACTGCCACTTTGGGTACCAACACTTCTAAAATATAAGCACCACATACTGATTTTTATATTTGGTTCTGCCCCTTTCTCTCCCCTACCCCCCACCAGGATTCCAACACATATTGCTCATAGGACATCTTCATTGGGCTGTATCTCCCCTTGGCAGCATCTCACATCCCAGATGTTCTGAACAGAAGTCCTTGCAATCATGACCCTCAAACACACACACATCCCTTTAATTCTCAATGTGTCCAGCTCATTCCAGCCCAATACCATGCTGAACGCTCTTCTCCCATATCTTTCCATAACACATTCCTACCTGTCATTCTGGTCTCAGACCAACTGTTAACTCCTCAGAGAGGCCCTCAGCAACCGTTATTATTATTTTTTTTTTATTTTAACCTTTAGTCACTCCCTCTCACATACCTTTTTTTCACAGCACTCCTCAGTATCTGACATTCTTGTATTCCTCATTTATTCATTTATTCCTTTGCTTGATTGTCTCTTACTAGCAGATAATAAGCTCCAAGAGAACAGGGATATTTGTGTATTCAATGCTATGCTGGCTGTTTCAAGAATTATGCAGGAACTTGATGAATATTTATTGATGGAATGAATGGTAACCAAGATCAATCAATCGTGTAGTCTACACGAGTTAATTGAATGCTTACATATATACTCTAATGTGTTAAATGTGTTTGGAGATGCGGAGGTTAAAAATAGGAGTGAGCGGTCAAATTAAGAGGTAATAGTAATGAAATGAAAACACATTTAAGGAAAAAGTTTCTGAAAAGCATGCAAATAAGTTGCTGAGGTTGTGTCCCAGTAAAATATTAAGCAGTATATCTACATAAGGGAGGGCTTTTTAGGGGATCTAGGGCTTGAACTGAACCTTTTCAGTAGGGAAGTGAGGGAAGTTTCCAGGAAGGGTAATTGATTCAGTGACAATTTATTAAGCACTGCTAACTAAGCAGGAGGCACTGTGTTTTAGGAGTTGGAGATTCAACAGTGAACAAGGTAGACAATCCTTGTATTCATGGAACAAAGGGTCTAGTATGGAATGGCATAGATGTAAAACTTATGACAGTCCTTTTAAGGGATCATTAAAACTTATATGTTCCTTTTGAATATGGAGTATTCATCAAGAAAACTACATTGCAGCTTGTACAATGGAAAAAGTGCAAAAAAGTCTTAACAGTACTCTCCTTAGATGTGCATAAATTTGCAAAATATGTCTAAGGTTATGCTTACATGTTTTATTTTTTAATACGAAGATTCAAAGTGGCCCTTAGTTTTCAGAATAAATTACATTATTAGCAAATGTTATTATAGAAAAGGGGCTTAATTTCTACATGATGGGTCCTGATCACAGTAAAATGACTAGGCTGATTCTCCTCTAGGTTTAGCTTGTTGTTTGGTGATTAGCAACTGAGCACAAGCCCTGATACTTAATAGGTGCTGTCTATAAAATCCTATATAAATTACTGAAGAATAATTACATATTTTGACTTGCAGAAAAATGCCACTATGAAAGTACCGACTATATTTGGTCATTGATTTCAAGTAGATGACCAGCCCATAAAAAAATTCTTCGGGGCCTGATGCGGTGGCTCACACCTGCAATCCCAACACTTTGGGAGGCTGAGGCAGGTGGATCACGAGGTCAGGAGCTGACCAGCCTGGCCAACATAGTGAAACCCCGTCTCTACTAAAAACACACAAAATTAGCCAGGTGTGGTGGTTGGCACCTGTAATCCCAGCTACTCAGTAGGCTGCGGCAGGAGAATTGCTTGAACTCAGGAGGTGGAGGTTGCAGTGAGCCAAGATTGCACCATTCCACTCCAGCCTGGGTGACAGTGCAAAACTCCATCTCAAAAAAGAAAAAAAATTTCTGGGAAATTCAAATACGTTGATCTCTGAGAGGTATGAATAAGGCATGCAATGACCTAAGTAATAGTGCATTGTATTTATTATTACTGTTATGCCATTTGATATTAATATATGGTTATATATATTTATATAAATAAAATATGATTTTATTATATAATTTATTACTAATACTTTATTGGTAATGAAGTAATTTGTAAAGGATATAAATCCTAATGATCTATTTCTTTGAAATGTTATATCAGATAGGGTAGAGAAGTTTTTTTTTTTTTTAAGAGACAGATTCTTGCTCTGTTGCCCAGGCTAGATGGAGTACAGTGGTGCAACTGTAGCTCACTGCGGCCTTGAACTCCTGGGCTCAAGCAATCCTCCTGCCTCAGCTTCTTATGTAGCTAGGACAACAGGCATGTGCCACCACATCTAACTAATGTTTTGTAGAGATGGGGGTCTCACTATGTTGCCCAAGCTGATCTAGAACTCCTGGCCTCAAACGATTCTCCTGCCTCAGCCTCCCAAAGCACTGGGATTACAGGCATGAGCCATCGTGACTGGCTGGGAAGTTCTAATTTAACAAAAGAAAAGCGCTAATAAATATCAATCAATTTCAATTATTTAGAAAGCAAACAAGCACCTTGTGAAGGTCCCTGTTCTCCAGGTTGGGGAGGAAGAGTTGGAGAAGGCACTGGCTGCACACTGTCCTGGCCTGTGCTAGGGCATTACAAATCTCAGAGTAAGGAAAGATTTTCTTCTATACTCAGAATCCCTCAGAGCAGGCTTTGCAGGCTGATCCTCCTTCCCAAGAAGTAGGGAATAGATATCATTCGGTCAGGATTTCATCCTCACACTCTACATGACTAAATCTCATTGCTTTTCAAAGCCTTTCTATACCTACCACATTCCCTAATCAGGTTGCCAATAGAGTCAATCCTTTCAATAAGCAAACACACTTTGTACTACCAGCACTTTGAATAAGCAAAAGTGTATAAATAATTTGAATTGGTTACTAGATTCTTTTAAGTTTTGAAGAGAGGGTGGCAGTTACAGAGCAGAGTGGACTGAAGGAAGCCTGAGGTAAGGTAAATAGAGGCTACAGATGACGGAGGCTGCAGCTCTAGAGAAGGAAGTCCACATTGTCTCAGCTTACTCTATTTTCCTTTAACGGGGTCAGAATTTCCAGAATTTGTTCTTGGAGGTATTTTTGTCACACAGCTAGAAATACTGTGTATTCTTAAACAATTGTTTAACAGAGTCACATTTTGAGCTGGAGGGGAATATAAACTTCAATGAAGGTCTTTTGTTCCTAGGCATTAATCCAGGTATTATTCATTAGAGGGCCTCACATTTAGCAAATGATTTTTAGTTCTGGGTAGAAGGAAAAATTCCTGAATGTTGCTTCCCTTAATACTCTATTATTCTTTTGTAACACTTATTAGTTTTTCTGTATGCTATATATCCTGGAAAAAACAGTCAGAGGTTGTGTCTGATGTTTTGAGGACATCAGAAAAGAACCAGGTCACAGATTCAGTTTCTTAGCCTTGTTGGGGTAGTAAAAGGTGAATTGAGAATCAAATGCTAATCAGTCAGAGAGGATAAAGTTAAAGATAAGACTGACTTAATAAAACAATTTTTTAGATTGTATAGTGCTGCCCTATATCATAATTATATAACATTAAATGACATTGTCTATTTTTAAGTAACCATTGTGGTCTGTAAATATACAGGCACTCAATAATTTTTGGAAACACTGGAGAGGAGAAGTCATTTAAATGTTCTACCTTCCACTATGAATTGTGATGCTATGGAACAAAATTACATAATAAGTGTAACAAATTAGAATTCTTAGGAATGAATATATTTTAAATTTTAAGGTATTGTATTTATAATATATATGGTGAAACCTATAATCTTGAGATACATTTCTATTTTAAATAAGAATAGGATTCTCATAATAGGTTATTTTACTATTTGTTGTAACTAGCCCTTTTCCCATGAATTTAAGTTAGTCTGGCAATAAACATTATACCAAAATTCCTCCAGGACAAAATATCCCTTTCAGAGTTCAGTAGTGGGCAGTGTGGCAGGCATCTGGATCTGTAACAGTGCACACAAGCAATATGGAAAGAAATTCTGAACACTTCAGGAAGGAGTAGTAGAAAATGAAGCCAGAGAGGCAAGGGCACCTGGAGGCTAATGTGAGAAAACATGGCTATTCCCTCTTAAATTCTGAGGTTGAGGGTTTTTTTATTTTGTTTTTGTTTTTCCTCCATCTACTTACAGATCTCAGTGTCAGAAGCAGGACTAAAATCACAAACTTTAATAGAGTTCTATGTTGACAACCAAGAAAATCTGTTTGATTTCTCATTCCAGTCTCTGCTTCTTTCTTTTGTTTCGAGATGGAATCTGGCTCTGTTGCTCAGGCTGGAGTGCAATGGTGCGATCTCGGCTCACTGCAACCTCTGCCTCCTGGGTTCAAGCAATTCTCCTACCTCAATCTCCTGAGTAGCTGGGATTACAGGCACATGCCACCACCCCTGGCTAATTTTTGTATTTTTAGTAGAGGTGGGGCTTCACCATGTTTGCCAGGCTGGTCTCAAACTCCTGAGCTTGTGATCTGCTCACCTCAGCCTCCCAAAGTGCTGAGATTACATGCATGAGCCACCGCATCTGGCCTCTTTCTATCATTTTTTTCCCTTTGCTAATCTTCATACCACCTAGGAAGAATATGCTCTTTCAGCTTTCTGGAAAGAGCATTAAGATGTGACCGGGACCAGGATAATCAGGTTTTACTCTTCATAGTACTTGAAGCTTTATTTAACATTGCCCATAAAAGGTAGAAATAAAATGGCCCAAAAGATTGAATGCAGAGTTAAAGCTTTTACATCATCCTGAAAAGCTAGTGCCAGTTTCAAGAAACCTTCATATATCACAAAAGGGAGCTCATGATAGACCTTTTTTGGTGCATTTTAGCCTGGAAAACTACCACTCTGGAGAATCCAAGCCAAAATTCCTTAGAATTAAGTTTCTTCAGCTTGATAACTGCCTTGATTCTTTGAGAATCCATTCCATGCTAGCACAATAAGGAAAAAAACCTTCACGCTTGTTAAATGAGCAGATTCCTAATCAGCTCCCTAAACTTTCATCCCATCCTTAGTCCTGCCTTCATTTCACTTCCATCTTTCACTAACCAGAGGTATATGCTTAGCTTTAAAAAAAAACTGTAATTATGATTTGAAAATGTTTTAATTCTCAGTAAAATTTGTAATTTCCTCATTTAAAATAAATCACATTTTAATTGTAATGGAGAAAGGGTGTTGCAAGTAACACACAAGTGCTGAAAGTGGGCCTATGGGGTTTGTTAGGATAGAAAATGTATCAAATGCCAACTTGTCTAATACTCCTAGAGAAAGACTCTTATGGGCCAAGGCTGGTTCAGCAAATATAGTGAAGGAAGATGGTGAATAAGCAGCCAAGAAGGTTTTCAAAACTTGGAGTGAGAAACATTCTGAAAAATCTCAAGTAGTGAATTTAACTTTCGATATCTAATCCTTTCATCTACCAGAGAACACAATCAAGCAGCATGTTTGAAAAATAATAATACACCTGTTTCTAAGTATTGGCATTATATTTACTGTAGACTGTATGGAGTTGTGTTTAACATTGGTCTTGTTAGAGCTATTTAACTATTCAGGGGGAAAAAGATACACTTAGATATTTAGGCTAGAAATTTGGCTCCCACATAGAACTCATTCCTTTTGCTTGTTTCAGGTAATGATCCATGGCTTTCTGGGGGCAAATGTAAAATCAGTAGCCAAAGGGATGTTCTCATATCTTTCTGGTTATCAAAAGTTAAAGAATTTCTAGAAAGAGTTTCCTTGGATACTACTATACAGTAAAATTCGAGGCAATGCATATTGCCATTTACTTGGTGCTCTAAAAAGTCCCTTTGAAGCATCTAGGTAGAGAGGGGGGAAACAGACAACCTTGGGTCCTCATCTCTTAGAGTTCTTCAACAACTAAAGGCCACTGACACTTTCAGCAGAATTATCATCAATAAACTGGATAAATATTCTAAGTTGACTTTTTCTTCCCTTGGATAATAAATATCCAGAAATACAATTAAAGGGACAACTGCAGATATAGATAACTTCAGGGATGTGAGATGGCATTAGAGTGGGTAGTAATGACTGGTGTTTTAATCAGGTCATGAGCATAACATACTCTGGCAGGTTTTTTGTTTTCGATTTTCTTTTTTTTCCCCTGAGACAAGGTCTCACTCTCTCACCCAGGCTGGAGTATAGTAACATGATTATAAATCACTGTAACCTTGAACTTCTGGGCTCAAGCAATCGTTTTTCTTCAGCCTCCTGAGTAGCTAGGAATACAGGCACACCACCATACCTAATTTTTCTATTTTTATTTTTGTAAAGATGGGGTATCACCATGTTGCCCAGGATGGTCTTGAACTCCTGGTCTCAAGAAACTCTCCTGCCTTGGCCTCCCAAAGCACTGGTATTATAGGCGTGAGCCACTACACCTGATCAGTTCTGGAGTTTTGGTGGGAAAAATTGGTCAAGAACTAATTATAGCAGATATTTGAGAAGAAGTGGCCACACACTCTAGGTACCACTGATTATTGACCAAATTAGTCTAGATGACCTCTGAGCATCCTTAGTAGCCTGTGTCCAAATCTTTAAACAGCTCCTGTTTTCAGCTGTCACACAGACACAGTCAGCTGGCTATGGGGCTGGGGATCTTCAAGGGTTTATGGCTCTCTCTGGAAACTTCTTAAATCCTCCTTTCATACCACCGAGGTATCCTTTAGAAAATTATTTCTCTGTGGCACAAAATGCCCTGCCAAAGAGTGAGTAATTTATTTCCTTGCAGCGTGTAATGTCTCAGCCAACCTGATGTTTCACTTGTGAGGGACTGAATTGGTGGGTCATCTCTTTACCTTGGCACCAATTCAATATGTGTATTATACATGTGATTATGTAACAGCTCAACTTTCATGAGGCTCCTAACCTCAGCCTCCAGTGGCAAGACACACTTCATTGACATTTAGCATATTTCACCTCATACTTTGACTTAATTTTCTTAGTTTACCAATACTATAATAATAATATGCATTTCTCTAAATTACTTGTGCTGAATAAGGGTAAGAGATTAAACTATCCTCTATTCATTTAATGTATAGTTAGTAACAGCTCTTTTTTGAATGGAAGTAGAATATTCTCTGCTGCATAGCAATTTGTATACCACAAAATTTTCTGTTTGTATTCTTTAGAAAAAATTAAAAATTTCAATACAGTGACATGCCTGTTTTATCCTGGAAAACAGCAAAAATAGCAAAAGCAGATAGATGTGTAATTCAACTATGTTAAGAGAAGGTACATTTATCTTTTAATTTTTGCAGGAAAAAATTAACAAAATGTTTACTCTGTAACAATTAAATTAAGTAGGTGATATGGTTTGGCTCTGTGTCCCTACCCAAATCTCCTCTTGAATTGTAATCCCCATAATCCCCAAATGTCAATGAAGGGACCTGATGGGAGGTGACTGGATCATGGGGATGGTTCCCCCACATTGTTCTTGTGATAGTGAGTGAGTTCTCATGAGATTTAATGGTTTTATAAGTGTTTGGCAGCTCCTCCTTCACATGCTCTCTCTTGCCTGCCGCCATGTAAGATGTGCCTGCTCCCCCTTCTGCCATGATTGTAAGTTTCCTGAGGCCTCCCCAGCCATGTGGAACTGTGAGTCAATTAAACCTCTTTCCTTTATAAATTACCCAGTCTCAAGGAAGTTCTTTCTAGCAGTGTGAAAACTAATACTGTTGGTAAAATTAAAAGATCAAAGCATTATCCTGTGGATAATTAGAAAATAATAAATTTGGTTTCAGCCTTGATTCAATTCATGATGTCATTTGCTTATTTAAGTAGGTAAAATTTTTATAATCAAACAGATAGTAACAATTTTCTGATACCCATTTAACATAATTTTTGGCAATTAAATTATACAATTGTAAGTGTATATAAAAATAAAAATACATGCTATAAATAAAAATATAAAACATACAAATAAAAAATAAAAATAAAGCATATATAAAATTTTATATATAGACTCTTCAAATTTATGTGAGTACCCATATAATTACACATGTATATGTGTTTATAAACACATACCCCTTCATATATTTCCAAAAATCCTGAAAGATTAAATGGAGTTTTTAACATGCTTGAGCCAAAGTTTTGAAGAAATAAACAAATGTGACAAGAAATCTATCAAAAGTCATTCCTTGGACGTATATGGCCTGATATGGTTTGGCTGTGTCCCCACCCAAATCTCATCTTGAACTGTAACTCCCACAATTCTCACACATCGTGGGAGGAACCCAGTAGGAGGTGATTGAATTATAGGCGCAGGTTTTTCCTGGGCTGTTCTCGTGATAGTGAATGAGTCTCACAAGACCTGATGATTTTAAAAATGGGAGTTTTTCTTTACAAGCTCTCTCATTGCCTGCTGCCATCCACATAAGATGTCACTTGTTCCTTCTTGCCCTCCGCCCTGATTGTGAGGCTTCCCAGTCACATGGAACTGTAAGTGCAATTAAACCTCTTTCTTTTATAAATGGCTCACTTTTGGGTATGTGTTTATCAACAGTGTGAAAACAGACTAATACAGTAAATTGGTACCAGAAGTATGGTGCTGCTGAAAAGATACCCAAAAATGTGGAAGCAACTTTGGAACCAGGTAACAGGCAGAGGTTACAGTTTGGAGGGCTCAGAAGAAGACAGGAAATGTGGGAAAGTTTGAAACTTCCTAGAGACTTACTTAATGGCTTTGACAAAATGTTGATAGTGATATGGGCAATAAGGTCGAGGCTGAGGTGGTCTCAGATAGAGATGAGGAACTTGTTGAGAACTGGGGCAAAGGTGACTCTTGTTGTCTTTTAGCAAAGAGTCTGGTGGCATTTTGCTCCCACCCTAGAGATTTCTGGAACTTTGAACTTGAGAGAGATGATTTAGGGTATCTGGCAGAAGAAATTTCTAAGCAGCAAAACATTCAACAGGTGACCTGAGTGCTGTTAAAACCATTCAGTTTCAAAAGGGAAACAGAGCATAAAAGTTTGGAAAATTTGCAGCCTGACAATGCTATAGAAAATATAATGCAATTTTCTGAGGTGAAATTCAAGCCAGCTGCAGAAATTTGCATAAGTAATGAGTAGTCAAATGTTAAACATCAAGACAATGGTGAAAATGTCTCCAGATCATGTCAGAGATCTTTGCAGCAGCCCTTCCCATCACAGGCCTGGAGGCCTAGGAGGAAAAAGTGGTTTTGTGGGCCAGGCTCAGGCTCCTCATGCTGTGTACAGTCTAGGGACTTGGTGACCTGTGTCCCAGCTGATCCAGCCGCCACTAAAAGAGTCCAAGGTACAGCTCAGGCTGTTGCTTCAGAGGGTGGAAGCCCCAAGCCTTGGCAGCTTCCATGTGGTGTTGAGCCTGTGGGTGCACAGAAGTCAAGAATTGAGGTTTGGGAACCTCTGCCTAGATTTCAGAGGATGAAACACTTGGATACCCAGGCAAAAGTTTGCTGCAGAGGTGAGGCCCTCATGCAGAACCTCTGCTAGGGCAGTACAGAGGGAAATGTAGGGTCTGGGCCCCACACAGAGTCCCTACTAGGGTGCCACCTAGTGGAGCTGTGAGAAGAGGGCCACCATCTTCCAGATCCCAGAATGGTAGATCCACCAACAGCTTGCACTGTGTGCCTGGAAAAGTCACAGACACTCAATGTCAGCCTGTGAAAGCAGCTGTGAGGGAGGCTATACCCTGCAAAGCCACAAGGATGGAGCTGCCCAAGACCATGGAAACCCACCTCTTGCATCAGTGTGACCCAGATGTGAGATATGGAGTCGAAGGAGATGATTTTGGAACCTTAAGATTTGACTGCCCTGCTGGATTTTGGACTTGCATTGGGCCTGTAGCCCTTTTATTTTGGCCAATTTCTGCCATTGGAATGGCAGTATTTACTCAATGCCTGTACCCCCCATTGTATCTAGGAAGTAATTAACTTGCTTTTGATTTTTCAGGCTCATAGGTGGAAAGGACTTGCCTTGTCTCAGACGAGATGTAGGACTGTGGACTTTGAGTTAATGCTGAAATGAGTTAAGACTTTGGGGGACTGTTGGGAAGGCATGACTGGTTTTGAAATGTGAGGACATGAGATCTGGGAGGGGCCAGGGGTGGAATAATATGGTTTGGCTGTGTTCCCACCCAAATCTCATCTTGAATTGTAACTCCCACAATTCCCAGGCATCATGGGAGGAACCCAGTGGGAGGTGATTGAATTATGGGGGCAAGTCTTTCCTGGGCTGTTCTCGTGATAGTAAATGAATCTCACAAGATCTAATGCGTTTAAAAATTGGAGTTTTTCTGCACAAACTCTCTCTTTGCCTACCGCCATCTACATAGGATGTGATTTGCTCCTCCTTGCTTCCTGCCATGATTGTGAGGCTTCCCCAGCCACGTGGAACTGTAAGTCCAATTAAAGCTCTTTGTTTTGAAAATTGCCCAGTCTCAGGTATATGTTTATCAGCAGTGTGAAAACGAACTGATACATGCCCTGACACCACAGCAGACCCAGCTCGAACACATGCTCCCACACATCCCGCCTCCATAACATTACATGCTGACCCTGATGATTTTAAGGTGTTCCCCTGCAAGCTGAATCTAAGATGGACTAAAATACGTTTAGCATAGTTTTAGCTTTCAGGATGTTGCTCGCATTCTAAAGCTTTAGCCATTGTTAAATATTATAATGATAGGCATCCATTAACTATAATATTGTATTAACAAGAAGACTCCTTACTCTAATCATTCTAGAAAAGTAAGAGTTTAATGAGCAAATCAATGATGAGTATTTTGTAGCAGCATGCTTCTTAAATTTCCCTTGGTTCTGTGCGCATCTCTCTAGCTCTCCCATCCCCACCACAGTCTAAAATACTGGACCAGCTTTTCCCCAAACGCTGTGAGAGTCTCCTCCTACCTGCTCTCCCTACAGACACTACTGGGCAGCTCTAATCCATTCACCACATTATGTCCAGCTTTATCTTTACAAAGTGCACATCCAATCATGTCACTCCACATGTCACTCTACCTTTCAAAGACTTCCTATTGTGTTTATAAAGATTGAAATACAGAGCCTTCTGGTCTAGTCCTTGCCTCTCTGTTGTGCCTCTCTGCTTTGTCACTATCCTGCACTTTTGTTGTTCTCAGGATATATGAGTTTTCTTTTAATACCTTGAATACGCACTGTAATAATCAACTATAGCAAATTTTTTGCACATGAAATGCCCACTATCTCAAATACTATTCTTCCTACTCTTACTCCCATCTTTCACCTAGTTAATTCCTATCGAGCCTCCTGATTTCAGCTTAGATATCATGTTTTTTTGTAACACATTCTCAACGTCACAAGGTAATTTTTATAGAGCAATATATTTAATTAACCTGTCTCCCCTACTAGAATATAAATTCCATGAGGCAGAGGGACCACATCATGATTTTTGCTGGAATGACAAATATCAAAAAGAGAAAAAATTAGATATAATGTAGTTTGCCTCCTTACTACCTGAGTTCATTTTGCATTCACTGAATCATTTCTTTAAGCTGTCTAAATTCTACCTGCTTCTTTTAACAAAGCATATACTGCTAACAACAAAGCCTCTCTTGGAAGGTTCTGAAAATGACTCAACAATAAAAACCATTAAGTATATTTCCATAGCATCCTAAGTTTTGGCACAAGCCTGGGCAGCAAGCAATTGTTGGTAGACTCATGTGCGCTGTATCACTGCCTTTTAATTTAAATTTTCTTTTTGGGAGGTGTTTTAATATAATTAAATGTGCTGAAATCTGTTCTGAATTTATATGATTTAAAATTAGTTTTAAAAGTCAGTGATTTATGAAGAACACTGAGTTGATGATGGTTTACAACATTTTTCCCTCCTGACAGGGGACCCATGCTGGGAAAAATAAAACATCCCAATTCTCATTAATGGAAACAGAGCTGAACAGACAACTGTAGCTGTTGAAGGTTACTGAAACTGCCAGGAAATTCTAAAAGCAAAACCAAGGCTGGGCTGGCAGATCAATGTGCCTTTTATGTACAATCCTGAAATATAAAACCATGGAATTTCTAATGTTAGTGGATACTTTTGTCAATATTTATTTAGGCACTTTTATGTTTTATATTATAGAAGAGATTAAATAGAGGAATACTCACTTTATAAAGCTAGATCCCAATAAAGATGTATTTATATGCTACATACTCATTTTCCAATTTTTTGGAGTTGCACTTGAGGCTTATTATTCTACGAACTAAAGATAAAGAGCCTACATATTTCGTTTGTTACAAGACAATGAACCTGAATAAAATTTGCTGAACTAGTTAATACATATTTATGCCAGAGGCATCTCAGATTGGATTAGGCCATCCCCAAAGCCTCTTTCTCCATCTAACAATCCATTAGTTTACCAATCATTAAGCACGTACCATGTGATAATATTTTTTTTGCACTTCACAAGCTAGTGGAAGAGCATGGAAGATAAGCAGTAACCAACTCTCCCCTGCAGATAAGTACAGGCTTTCTTAAAACACACCTGCAGGGAGTACCCACCTTGGCACCTCATTTGGTAAGTAATACAAATCTGCTTTCCACCCCAGCTCAGATATATTCAGCAATTTCTTCCCCAGACATCTACAACTGCAAGACCAATAGCTTCAGTTAAGCCATTTGCACTGTTCTACTCAGAAACATTCCAAGCATTCTAATTTCTTTTGGAGTGTTGGCCTCAAGGTGCTTCTGCACATTAAGGTGTTTCATCAACAGTACAGGGTATATTCAAAATCTTAAAGAATGCCATTTAATGATCTAAAAAGACAATTTATATTCACTTAAGCTTAAAAGTTAAATTTATTATAGAGTATACTATGGTATGTATTATGGATTAAGATGTATGACTGCAAGCTCTTTGAAGGAAGCCTGGTATTTTTATGCAAAGCAGACCACTGACAAATGTTCGTTCAATTGTTGAACTAACTGTGAAAAGTTCAATATATCTCATAAAAAGATAAAAGTTTCTGAACTAGAGTGTTGGTATTTATTCTGAAATCAAAGGAGCCAAAACATCAAGGCGAACTGCTACTGTTCTTACACAGACTCTAAAAATTCTTCTGGCATCAATGGTAAAACTACAGGGGACAGGACCTATGAAGAGCACCAACACTCAGCAAAACTGTGAAGAAGGTAACTTGTCTGTGCATCCCTTTAAACTCCCCATTCGGTTCTAAGCTAGATACTTCCCTTGTTCCATATTCACTCATGAAATAATAAGCATTTATGGAGTACCTACTATCTGCCAGGTACAGTGTTCTAGGTGCTTGGGATATATCACTGATAAAAAGGCAAAACTAACATTCTATCTCATTTATCTATTCAAGACCCTTTTAACAAGTGACCACACTGCACATGGAACTATATTCAGCACTTGAAATAGTGACACAGAAACTTAACACGGCATCTGTCCAAAAGTGAAGCTGCTTGCAAAAAGCCAAAATTAGAAAGCAGAGACTATTCATGTACAATTTATCTTACCTTGTAATGAATTGAAGATGGAGAAGAGGTACATGAAGGGGATATTTAAGGGTCCCCAGGCAAAGAATGCAAAACCCCATGTCATGCCCAACAGAAAGGTCAAGCTAACCACACTGCGCAGGTTCCTTAACACTTCTTCCCTCAGGGTCCGGTTGCTTCTCTTGCCATTCCTCCCACAGATCTGCACCATTACCACAATGAACATGGCAATGTTCAGAAAGAACATGACTCCAAAATACCCAGCACAGGTCACATGAAATATGACTGGATCTTGAATCCAACAGCTTAAAAAAGAAGAAATGAGAAAGAAAAAAAGATGTATTACCATGTCCTGTTTACCTAAGACTTTTCTCAGCTTAGTTTGGGCTACTGCAGATTTTCCTCTCAAATGTCTTTAGAAAGCCACTTTACTTCCTTGGACCTCAGTTTCTTCTTCAATCTCATCATAGGTCTTTTGTTCATTTGTTTTTGGATGGCCATTGTCTTAATATCTAGGTAAGCCAATATTACAAAGAAGACAAGGTTGCTTCCTGAATTCTGAGTTGATATGAAAACACTCTTGGTTGACTCGCTCCAAGCCATGTCTAACCTCCTTTTCTTTTGGGTGCCTGTACACTGAGAATGGGAAATTTAAAAACTAATTTTGGTCTCCTTTGTATTTAAGGAGTGGCTGTATGACATCGTTTTACAAAGTGATATGGAAGTAGAAGTCTGCCGAAGGATTTTTGGGAGAGCTATTACTGGTAGACTCAACTGGCAAGGCCCTTATTCCTTCTTCCTGCTTCAAACGTGCAAGTGACCTGTGGAGCTGCAGCCAGCATCTTCTGTCCAATGACAGAGAGAGAGGTCAAGCCTGCTGCAGAATTATTGGCCCTGACATTTTTAGCCACGAAATCAATGCCAGTGATTGCCACTACCATGTTTCTTGTCATGTGCAAAGAGTAAACTCCTACTCACTTAAGTCACAACTAGTTGTGAGTTTGTTACTGTGGTAAAATAATTACTACTAATATCATTGCTGTAGATGAGGCAAGACCTTATTATAATTGATTAATATACAGATGCTTGTCATGCACAATTACATAGCTTACAATGATTACAAAATATCCCAGTGAGATGGAGAAGATACTTGATACTTAGAATATACAGATTGGACAGTAGATGAAAAAAATTTTTGAACTGTACTATATGCAAAGTTGTCAAATAATATAATTTGTAGATGTCCTCGTGCCTAATCAATGCTATGGAAATTCTTAAGACATCTCGAAAATTGAATAAATGATTTAAAGCAATTAAATTCATCTTGAAATTCTAGCACAAACTGTTATTATTCTGGGCCATATCTTCCATGTTGGAACATAACCTCCACAAAGGCAAAAGCTGTCCTGCACATCTTTGAATTCTAGAAACTAACGTGATTCTGGCATACAGGAAATTATCAATAAATGAAATTTCCTTATGGTATAGCAGTTTACTAAATGGTACTTTAAAGTTCTGTATGAGTTGATGAACATATTTCTAAAATTCTCTTATTTAGAAATTATTTATTGATTTCTACTTTTAATGTATGTTGTTATAAATGTCCCTGGAATAATATTGCTTGTCCCTAGAGCTAACATTTCTTTTACACATAGAAGTTCTTCTAAAATTCTGGAATTCCTGACCTAGCCCCATTATTTTTCCCTAGTTCTTGTGGGGTCTTTTGAGTGCCACTTTACCAATATAAGAGAAGGGAAGACTGTGAAGAAATGGGACAGAGATTGAATAAGTGATTGGATGTAAGTGGATCTTTTTTTTTTTTTTTTTTTAAGATGGAGTCTCACTCTGTTGCCCAGGCTGGAGTGTATGGCGTGATCATGGCTCACTGCAACTTCTGCCTCCCGGATTCAAATGATTCTCCTGCCTCAGCCTCCCGAGTAGTAGCTGGGATTATACTTGTACACCACCATGCCCAGCTAATTTTTGTATTTTTAATACAGCTAAAGTTTCGCCATGTTGGCCAGGCTGGTCTCAAACTTCTGACCTCAGGTGATATACCCAGCTCGGCCTCCTAAAGCACTGGGATTATAGGTGTAAGCCACTGAGCCCAGCCGATGTAAATGTTATCCATCCATGAGATATGCATAGATATGTGGCATCATGGGTCCCATTTCAGAAATAGCCTCTTTATTCATTCAGTAATTTTTTCAATCAACATATATTTATTGAGTACCCATGGTGGATTAATAAAATATGAGATCAGTAACTGCCCAAACTGAACAATATAAAGCCCTTAATCTCAATGATCTCACAATCTGAAGAGAACTTTCGAAATTGTTTAAGAACTTGCTGATTTCTCCATTCTCTAAATTTCTACATAACACTCCCATTGGCAACGAATCATTCACTCTCTGTCTGATACTGCTATTTAACTCTCTTGAAGATGTGGGTGGGTTTGAGGAGGTGAGAGTGTTATGAAATCTTCTGAAATAGAATGGGTCTTCTGAGGCTAAAAAACTGTCTTAGGCATTTTCTCAATTCCTCCATATGACAGAGTACAATATTAATATGAAAAAGTGTCTCAAACATTTCAGGGCATTCAACTGAATCTGTGGTGTAGCAGAGACTTTGGCAGTCATGCGAATAAACATCAACCTTTTAAAATGAAAGCCTTGCTATTGGCATGGAAATTAATGCTAAACTTCAGGAAACAAAGGATATCTACTCATCACAAAAAGTTATTACTTACAATTCATCACCTTTTTCTTTCCCATAACTTTCTTTTCCATAGACTTCATTTTTGTTTCTGCTCGCTAGAACAATTGACACCACTAAGGCAGGCAAACCTGTTACAAAAACACCATGACACGAACTCTTTTGAAGCATCTGAAACTGCTTCATAAGACTGCTAATGAAATGTAAAGAAAAGAAATGAAAAGAAGAGAAATGCAAGCAAGCCAACATTCCATATCCCGGATTCAAACTTCTTAGAAATGGCAACTTGGTTAACAACAAAATCCCCTCCTTGGGGTTCAATGTCCAACTCTAACTGGCAACAATCCAAACCTACTCTTAAATGATAGATATTTAAATAAAATTATGTTTGCTTAGTGGGACTCATTGGAAAACTAAACCTGATTTGTATCAAATCTGGCACTAGTGAATGTGGTTTCATTAATGAAGCCTTGTTAGACTGGCAGAGTTTAGGCAGACAAGGTCATTACAGCCTATTTTGCCTCCTTTTATATAAAGAAAACTCTTTAGAAAAAGTGGAGGAAAAGCAAGGGGGCTATAAAGTCTTTGTAGCCTTCTCTCTCCAGAGATTGAATAAAGTATTTCCATGTATATTTCAGTGGGGAAATGCTATGGCAGGCATCCCAGGTCTCTGAAGAGTGTGCTTATTGCCTCCTGAAGTGGTTTTGAAGGTCTTGAAAATATCTCTCACTTTTATATTTCCATCTGAAACAGATCTGTGAGAAAGCTCTAAAATGCCTGGCTCAATATGAAACCTGAAAAACAAGGGAGCACAATAGAAGATCTCAAACAAGTTAATACAACCACCTATGTCTGACTGAGGACTCATGTTATTACAAAAAGTTCAAGGCAATAATCCTATAAGTATTCTGGTTGCACACACAAGAATAACATTCTTTCTCTGGTTTCCAAGACATAGGCATGTGTCTGGGGATGAGTGTAACTAGCCGTCTGAGCTGGCCTTTGTATTTTAAAGCATCATGGAAAAGACACCACTGTCTGCCAGCTGCTTCTTCAGACTTGGGTGGGCTGGCTCTGGGCTCAGGAAATAAGTTTGTGGTGACTCAGGGAGTGAGGGCTTTTCCTTTACTCCTGTATATAGTGAGTGCTGTTGATGAGTTTTAAAAAATAAAGTTGTGAAGATGTCCCTTTCTTAGGCTATGTATATCTAATCCATGCCATTCACAATTTTGAGGTTCCTCTTAATGGTACTATTTTTTTTAAATAAGATTTTTTCCTATGAGAATCTGGCAATTTTCATGAGGGAAAAACAAAACCAAAAAAATTTTAAAAGGCTTACCCCAACCAATGATGCAGAATTTTAGAATGTATCGGCGAATGTAAGTGTTAAATACTTTAACTAGAGCAATGTACATGTGAATTGCTTCTAGCCCCATCCAGGTAAAGGTTGCCAGAAGGAAGAAATGCAACAGGACTGCAACAGCAATGCAAAATCCATCCACATTGAAGGAGGTGATCCAGCCATCTAGGAGGAAGAGGAGATTCAGGAACAGCAGGGCTGTGCTCAGGTTCATCAAGATTTTGGAGGGATAATCCCTTCGCAATTTCCTAAAAGATGAAAAAAGGAATCTGTGAGAGAACTAATACTGTATATCAATCTTTTAAGTACAGGCCTGTATAAATTCATATCTTCTACAACCCTGCAATAAGATAGGTAGCACCACCTTTCTGATGTGGTTCTGCTAAAAGGAGGGGCTAAGGATATTTATGAGTATTTGGCAAGTTATAAAGACTTTAAAAATATTAATTTACTTCAAAATTATTTCCAATTGTTTATACAATTCCCAGTTGGGTTTCAACAGAATTTTTTTTTAATACAGGAAAAATTCTAGAGTTGTAAGAATGACATTTTTCTTAAAAAATAATTTCTCTAAATTATTTGAACCTTTTTGATTTTTAATGAGTTAGGGATCTTAAAAAAATTGTTTCAGGACTAATTTTATAAGATTATAAAACAAACATTTTCATGTTTTACAATACAGAAAGCACCTTATATAATTTTTACTTACTTAAATGTTAATCATTTCTAACAGATTTGAATGCATTTTATAAATAGAAATACAGCAATTATAAATTAAAATTCTATAGCTGGAAAATTCATGTTGCATAATATATTTTATGAGAAACATGAACATTAACGTTGAACCACGCTACAGTGTATAAATGTTTTTCAAAGCCGAGGCAATTTTCTTATTCACATTTGGAACAGTTAGCAATGGGTTTGGCAGATTAAAAATATACTTACTCAAAAGCAACATATGTCAGGAGAGTTGCTGCTGAAAAAATAGCAGATATTCCACACCCAATATAGCTGATGAAAGTGAGGACTTTAGTGTTTCTTGCATCTAACTGTGAGGCACTTCTTGGAAGGTCCTACATAAAACATGGGCAGCAGCTGTAAGAATCTCTCTTCTCATGAGAATCGTTCTGTTTCACTAGAAAGTTCACTGTTAACATTAGAGCAGCTTACTTTCAGGGGCTAAAACCAACAGCGTAAATCAATATTAAAATTTCCATTTATTATATTATTTTCAATCAATAAATAAAAGAAAAAAATGCAGCATTACTTCTGAAAGTCGTTACACATTGTTTTTCATCATTACCTTCTTTCCCAAGCTTTCTGCACTCCAGTATAACCTGAAGATCAAAACCACCAGGACCCTCAGCAGAAACTGGAGAGGAGATGGTTGCCTTGCATAATAAACCATCAGGCCCATTCCTAACAGTTGCAGGGCTGGGGGCACCAGTTCAAATGGAGACCACAGTAGTCTATATGGCCAAACCCTCAAGCCTTTAGGTTCCTTGCCAGGTAGCAAGGAGCTCAGCCAGAGGCTGGTGCTGGTGCTGTGACTGCCAAGCTCTAAGGGTGGTGTGGAGGCTCCTAACCCTGGTCATTTCAATGCTTGGTATGTATGAGGTGGGACAGTCTTTATTTTCATAATTGAGATGCCACTAAGACTTTTGGGGGTCATAGACTTTTTTATTCCTATAGTACCGAAAGGATACAATTTAAATTATTCAGGGCTGTTGTGGAGTGGAAAGAAGTAAATACTTTCCAGTGTATTAATATAAAGTATTAATTTCAATGTGCTAAGGGAGACTTACAAAGTCTGGACTTGGTAGAAAAATCTTTCTTTTCCTCCTTAAATGGGGGATTGGGATAGGAATAAATCTTGAGGTAAGACCAATCACTCAATCCTGGTTGGAGGAGAAAGTTACCTCCATTATGTAGGTGTTCAAAAATGAAGTGTTCTTAGAAAAGGGATGTATTAAATATCTAGTGTAAACTTTTAGGTTTTAAATTATGGAGAAAATGTTTATGATTTTTCCTTGTATATGTAAATTGTCTTTAATTGTCACCAAAATGCCAATAAAATCTGCTACTCACACACAGGTCTTGAGTAAGTTATGTGTGTGTGTGTGTGTAATAAAGAAATGTGGGTTAGTTTCAGGTTTCACTGATGCAGTAAAGAACAGGTACAGTATCTCTGCAACATCAAGAAATGCACAAAGTGATGGAATTCAGCAGAAGCAGAGGCTCAGAGTCTGAGGGGGCTTCCCCTATCTTCTTACCCCGGGAATCCCTTAAAACACTGGGAGAACACGGGGCACCCAGGGTACATGGGATGGGGTTTGAGTTGGTGCCACTTGACTCACAGATAGGCTACCTCAACCAATGATTCATCAGCCCAGAGAGATGAATCACGGTTTTGAGAGTGATGTGTCACAAATTCTTGAAAAACCTATGACTTGCAAATCACAATTAAATCCAGAATTTCAAATAGAAACTAAATAAGGCTGTTTACTGATTTGTTTACAGATTTATACACAATTTTGTGTTATTTTGTTCTTTAGAGAATGAAAATATGAAAACTTTTATGATATAGCCAATATGAAAGTGTGCTAATCTTCACGAAAGCCAGTTTTAATACAAAGAAATGTAGCAGAAGACATTAAATTCTTAAAATATTTGTAGACCAGAAGATATAATTATAGGTATGAGGTGCATTGCTTTAGCATCTCATATGGTGAATTGGTGAATGTGTCATGGGACGATGCAGACTCTGGGAATATCTTATACCAGTGAATAAAGAGTTTCTAAGTCAAGAAAAACTCTTAACAAAATCTTGGTGGTCTGGAAAGACTGAAAAGATAAGAGAACATCACCAAAAAGGATACACTCTGAAAAGATTTTCTACCAGCAATTTTTAATATTACAAAAATAGACAAGGTAGAAAATGGAAAGATAGCATGAATGATGCTTATCTTTACATATATACATATACATAAAATACCATTCAATCAGATAGCAGCAGAAAAAATAATACGTAATTACAAACTGATAATAAAATTTAGACAATATATGAAGGAACTGGCCATATGAAGTCGTGAGCAGGCAAACTCTGGCTGCATATAAATCATCTCTGAAGAGTAAATTTTGTTGCTGTTATCTATTTATTTAATATTAGACTTACAACATGCACATAGTTGAAATATTTAAATGAATTAAGCTAAAGCTTACATACCTGAATGAGTAATCATGAAAAATAAGTGTTCTTTGAAAGAATGCCTGCTATCACTTTTGCAAAAAAGAGAACATGGAAGGAAACTGAATTTTCTTTTATAATTACTTAAGGAAAACATGCAAGAGTTAATTGTTCATTTTCGTGCTTTGGCAGCAAAAGCAAAATATTTGTATTTTAGATAGTTAAAAAGGTGTCTTCTATGATTTATCACCTTTTTAAATGACTTGTTCTTATTCCACAGAGCATTTATGTACTTGATTGTCAGGAAAATTACAACTTGCAGGGTTGCCATATGACAATGGCCATTTACATAGGCTGAGTAGATTCGTGAGCCAAATACTACATCCCACAGATCCTCACGGCTTCCTCCCAGTCCCCACAGGAAGAAGGGTGCAAGATTTAAAGGCGGGAATAAACAAAACCTGACGTCTGTGATTCTAATTTGAAAAGCTTTATTGCCTCAGCTCACATTACTCCTAACTCCTATTAAAAAACAAACGTGGTTTGGTCCCTTTATGAAAACCAAACAGAAACAAAGGCTGTGCTACAACCCAGAGCGTACCTTGGAGACCAGAAAAGTGTTTGCAAAATCACAGGTATACTGGATAAAAGGGAAAGGTTTAAATCTATGGATGAGTTCAAAGTTGCTGGATGTGTGGTGCGTCTTAAAATTTGGTGGGATAAGAAAAGCACACTGATGCAATCTAATTTTGTTTAAAACTGTTTGGCAAGCTGGCTAATAAGATAAAACAGGGGCATGGAAGAAGGAAGGAAAGAATGATATAGAGGCCTAAGAGTGACAGAAACATCATAACCAACATCTCTCTTGCAGCTCTGAAGTCTCCATTCTAACCCTAGTCACTAGTCTGTCCTAACAAACGGCAACCTCTAGGAGGGAGCTCACTCGGTGCAGTACCAGATACAAAGTAACGTTCAAATATATTGAGTGAGTGACAACGTAAGGAAAAATTTTTTGATCACACTATTCACAATTCCCTTCCATGTTAGTAACACCCAACATTTCTTCTTTAACTTTCTCTCCCTCCACCCACTTGTCTCCCTGTCCATCTCTTTGACTCTGTTTCTCTCTTAATTAAAAAGTTTCATGAGGATTTTCTTGTTTCTGGGATTATTTATCATCACTATTAATGCTACAGGAAAAAAAAGGGAGAAAGTTCTTTTCCATAATTACTTTTACATATTTTTAATATGTGATCTTTGCTAATTAGATTCTTTATTAAGAATTAAGATTCATGGTACAGACGAAAACTATCAGGAAATAATTCCCAAAATACATAATCTAAAAATACATACAAAAAAGGAGTATGCCATCCAAAGTTATAGCATGTCAAAATGAGCTTAGAAATTCCCCCCCTTACCATCAGAACTCCAAAGTGTGTGAAGTGGTTACACAGGCAGACTGTCTCACTTGCATCTGAATCTCTGTGTGCAACACATCCTGACGTGTTCCATCCTCCAAAACTTTCTGTTGAAGGAATCAACAAACAGTGTGAAAACAGCAGGTCAGTGTCTTCTCTATAATGGATGAGACCTTCTACAGAGAAATTTGCCTCAGTCTCTTCTGCCATACAGAGTTTATCTGTAAAATGGATACCATTATGAAAGCTTTCAATCCTTAGAATAATTTGGATTCCTAGAATCATCAAATGTTAGCTCTGGGTGGGCAGTTAGAGGTGATCTAATCAGTGGGTTCAAACTCAAGAGTTCCACAAATGTTTGATTCAAGTTTAATTTTTAACATATTTTAAAATGAACTTCCATAAAAAGAATACTCCTTTTCAAATACATTACATATTAATGAACTAATGATTTTTTTCTGAGGGTTAATCTACATTTTCGTGAAGACATAAGAACAAACAAGCTTTGCTTTCTTATAATGTGCCATTTACGTATACAAAAATCATGAATGGTGGTAACTGATTGTAAATGGCTTGAACCCACCTTATTTGACTTTCATGGTATAAAATGGAATATGAGCAATGCATATTGTCAATGTATTGAATCCATTTATTTAAATAATATTTTAATATATAAAGTGATAATTTTAACTATGTAAATGAGTAAAGATCTTCTCAAAATTTTCCAACTAAACACCTCCACCAAAAAACACCTGTCTTGCTGTGACAAGGACTATGAAAAAAAGAAGTTTTTGCCCTTTTCAGGCTATTTTCATCAGCAAAGCAGCCTGCCTTGATACCAGAATGAATCTGGCCACAATAATCCTCACAAGGGGACAAACAGAAGAAGCTTCTTTATTTGTACTTCCTTTCAAAGAGATTTAACACCTTATGCCTATTGACTGATTCATCCCTTAATTTTGCCTTCCTTTCTTGATTGTCAAATCTAATTCTGTAGGCTGTTCATCTCTTTCAAGTAATACATGTCCATTATAACAATTTCTATATTTACATTCCTTCAGTCAGCTTCTCACCTCCCTCATAACTGGAGGTCTGGAAGCTGGATTTTAAATTGTCTGCCTTACACATATCAAATAATCTCCTCAAATGTGTCTTAGAAGAATGAGATTAAGTGCAAGTCTACTTTCATCAAAAGTAGCAATAAAATTGTATGCTGTATTTTACAAATAACTGATGTCAAAGAGGTTGTTCAATTGAAAAAATGAAAGAAAACACAGTGAAGTCTGCCTATTTCTTCTTGCAATGACTAAAAAGTTACAGAAATTAGAACTGACTTCCCAAGCTACCTAAACTAACTTTGCAGCTCATTTGCCATTTACACTTACATTGTGACTCACTCTGGTTTGGGGTGGAATTAAAGGAAATGGGGGTGTCTAACAATGTTTAAAATTCAGTTGTTATCTATATTAAGATAACCAATATTTTAAAACTTACTGTTTTTGTTCAGATCCCAGAAGGCACAGATGGGATGATGCACTTCCTATATTAACATAAGAATAAACATGTGAAATTGTGTTTAAAATGCCATGATTTAAATATGGCAAAAGAATAAAAACACAAAGGGTTTCACAAAGAAATAGATTAGTATTAACATGCCAATTCAACCTGAAAATGTCAGGCAATTTAGGGGGATCTTCTTCTCTCCCATTGAGACTTCAAGCGAAAATCAACTCTAACCTCATAAGGAATCATACTACCTACTCATTTATCTGTAGGTTACTACAAATGTCCCATCATTAAGTATATTGATTCTACTCTCATTCTTAGCATTTAGAAAAGCTCTTGACACTACAATTTCACATCATCTTCAAAATTCTCCTTTAGGTCTGGGTATTTACATAGACAAATTGAAAACAAGGACTCGATGAGATATCTGTAGACTCATGCTCACAGTAGCATTATTCACAAGAGCCAAAAAGTGGAAGCAACCCAAGCATCTATTGATGGAGGAATAGACAAACAAAATCTGGTATATACATACAATGAAATACTCTTCAGCCTTAAAAAGGAAGTCAATTCTGACAGATGCTACAACACAGATAAACCTTGAAGACACTGTGCTATGAAACAAGCCAGTCACAAAGGACAAATACTGTATGTTTCCACTTATATGAGGTACTTAGAGTACTGAAATTAATAGACAGAAAGTAGGATGGTGGTTGCCAGGTGCTATTGAAAGGAGAGAACAGGGAATGGGTATTTAATGGGAGGAGAGTTTCAACTGGGGAGATGGATAGTGGTGATGGCTGCATAATAATGTGAACACACTTAATGCGATTGAACTGTACACTTAAAAATGATTAAGATGATACATTTATATTATGTATGTTCTACAATTTTTAAAAATCTTCCTTTATGAATGAAGGGCCTGAAACAAAGGAGGCCAAAGTGTTGAACACGGAAGTCTAAGATGGTTCGTGGCAAAGGGGGCTAGATCTTAGGTGACTTGGCTTTCAATCCTCAGCACACTCGTTTCCAGACTGCCTTCCTGCCTATCTAATAAATGGCAGAATCATGATGAGTGCCCTTTAGAAAAGTGAGAAAAACCTGTTCTTGGGCCATCTGGGACAATAAGAACTTCCATCTAATTTTATCAAACAAACAGATGACATGGGTAATGAAGCAACAAGAAAAGCAACATTTGCAAAGACTAAACCACGCTAACCTCTCAAAAAATAAGTCCACCCTCCCCTGTTTCTTTGTTGGCTTTCCCAGTTGCAGTTATCTTTGCAAATATACACAGAAAAATAAAGAAACAACCAAAACCTCTGTTGGCAGAATTGTGCAACTACATCTGCATCTAATTTATTTGAGGCAATATATGTTGTATCTGAAAAATAGAAGCCCTTCTCTTCACTTCCCTTCTCTTTCTGATTATTGAGTCCTAGATAAGACTAACCTCTCTAGCTGCTTCAATTTACTGTGACTTTAAAGCACTACCTGACCAGTTGTTCTCTTTTTATGGAAAACTGGGCCCTACTCCATAAAAAAGGGTCAGCTACTTTTTAGCATGTAGGAAAAAAGGCCCCATTAGTATCTTAAATAGTCCACCTCTGTCCAAATGCTATTGGGAGCGTTTTCTTACCTGAGTTCTTGTATGTTTGATTTTTATTTGAACAGGATCCTTCAGATTCTGGATAGTAATGTTTCCAATACTGCACGCCATCACATAACTCACTAAGGTTTTTCTTTGGGGTCCTACATCCTTTTAAAGAAAAAAAAAAATCGCGTGTATCAGTCAGAAGTACACACTTTTATTTTACTTTGGTGCTCCAAAATAAGCAAACTGTCAGCAATTTTTACACTTAAGATCTTCAGTTCTAGAACATCCTGTTTATCACATCAAGTTGCTGGCTTTCCTGAAGGCGGTTTGCTATTTCCCTTATTATAATAAATACATTGAGGGAATGTTGGGAGCCAATATTGTAAGACTGAGTTCATAAAACTACATTCTTGATTGTGGTGAGTGATGTCAGCCAGTTAACATCTGAAACAATGCAGACTCATAAATAATATAAACTCATAAAAAGCTGTGAAACAATTAGATCATTTCCCTACTCTAGAAAATAGATGTTGTTTTCTTTCAGAGAAGTATGAAGAAAATATGGTGTGAAAAATAAAAAGCAAGACGTCTTTCACATCCATGCCAACAGCCTGACATGTTTACTAACTTATACCTAAAAGTAATACTGGATTCAAGTCCCATCCAGGACTTCTACCTTCTTCTCTGATTGTATACTTGCCAGCATCTGTGGATTTCACTTAAACAATAAGGCTGTCAGGAAATCAAATCTGTCCCATAAAATGGTTTGGACCAATAAGCATTCTATTCTGCAAGTTCATCTCTATTTTTTTCTTTCCCTTATATTTCTTGTCAAATCTCCTGAATTTCTCTTTATATCATAGCTTACAAATCAGTTGTTTTGGAATAATCACAGGATAAATTCCAAATAAAACTCAGCATCCAGAATATAGCTTTTTGTTAATTTTGTGTGGTGGTCATCATTAAACTCAGCTATTAGCTGGTGATACCCAGCCTTTCAGTAAAACACAAAAAAACACCATTACCATTGTACCTTGCCCTCTATGATAGGGGAGCACCACAGAACCTTTAAAGTTTTTTCATCCTCCTGTAAATTAACTTTAGAAACTGAACATATGCTTCTTTTTTTTTTTTTTTTTTTTTTTAAAGAGAAAGGTCTCACTATGTTGGCTTGATTGGTCTTGAACTCTTGGTCTCAAGCAATCCTCCCTCCTCAGCCTCCCAAAGTGCTAGGATTACAGGCACGAGCCACTGCGCCTGGCCAGATATGCTTCCTAATAACAACTTTGGTAGAGAAATACCAAAGGAGAAGGAAACAATGATGTGGAGAAGACTCAAAACAATGACAGATGCTTGCAAATCTAAGAGTGCAGGGCTAAACCTTCCCCCTGCACTGGACCCCCTTTCTGTACCATTCACATTTTGTGGCACCTACATACATACATGTTTTGCTGCATTTTTATATTGGTTTTAAGGTAACATTGTCATACACTTCAAATTACCATAATTTTTAAAACTGCAGTTGTACATGTTTATAGCTATTAAATCTTTCAGGATAAATTACACGTTTTATACAAAATACATAAATTGCATTCATATAAATCACCAAATTTGTATAGAGCTGGTTCCTAAAACATTTGTTGATAAAATTTTTAAATTTTGGAATTAACTACTGTCAAGGATTCCATGGTATTATTTTTCCTTGACTATATCTCTACTTGGCTGTTCCTTTACACATGACATATAAAGGCAGATCTATTAGAAACAATTCTCTGGCCTTGAGACTTGCTATTTTCTCTTATATAAGTCACATTGTTCAATATGCAATGATATCTTGAATTTAATAGATAAGTTTTATTTTTTAAAAAGGGCCCAGCAAACCTGCTCTCAATTAGGTTGTACTTGTAAAGGCAAACAGAGGTCACCAGTGTTTGCTGGCAGTGGGCCTTCTAGAATCTAGAAATGATGCCAATAAAAATGATAATATGTGCTTAGCACAATGCCATCCTACTCTGCGGATGTGTAAAGACCAAAGGTCACTTGAAATACTAATGGGAAAACTGATTAAAGCCAAGAATGCTGCTCATTATGTAAACAGTGCTTACTGCTAAATTAAAGGAAAAAAAAAAACCCCTTTCCTTTGGTGCGCAATTTCTTTAACTCTAAAGGCCTAAATGATTGGAGAGCATAAAATATTTAATAAAAGTAATAATAAACGGTCATTTCTTCACTAATTCAATTTCTAATTTTTTAATGCAAGCCTTAGCCTAATACTTGAATTATTTTAAAAATTGAAGTGCATACAACTTGTTAATTAGCATATTATCTGAAATGAAATAAACAATTATATTAAAAATTTTCATTTTTGAAAACACAGTGAATTTTTCTAAACTTTCTGATATATTTCAAAGGAATCTAAAGTTTTGTTTTTTTCCTCTGAGCAAAGAAACTTCATTTGCAATTAAAAAATAATAATTTAATGAATGTACTTACCTGGAAAAGTCCAGTTTTGTTGAAGAAAGTAAACTGTGCTCTTCTAACTAATACAGAATCTTGTTGACTTAAATTCTCAAGTAAGTTTGGAGGCAAAATTACAGACGCCAGTGGATCCACTTGTCCACTCTCAAAATCCATCTGTCACACACACACAGATATATTGGTCAAGTAATCATAATTAAGTGGTAATAACTTTATTCCACATGCATAGTTAGGCGAGTGAACAATTGCAAGTTTAAATTATCCAGTACCAGGACTTCCCTTTGTATCTACAGTAGTCACTGCAACTTCTGGATAAACCCCTACAGACAGAGCTATAGATCTCATTTGGGTTTTACATGTGTGTCAAAGGAGAAAATGCATTGATTTTAATTAAGACATAGGAAGAAATCTATAAATCAGTCAACATTTTCAAGTATAAAAATTAGATTTACCAGCAGCAGATTTTGAGATTTTCTCAAAACACGTAGTGAAAGATAATAACTATGGGAGGAAGGGGCAAGGGAGAGAGAAAGAGAAAGAGACTGAAGTTAACTTGTTGATTTCAGACTGCATTAAAATTTTATGAACACTCTCAGATAGCATTTTTCCTGAAACCATAGCTCGAGGCTAAAGAATGCTTTCTTGCAAATTGTCTTGGAATGAGACTGAGGTTGACTGAGTTTTACTCTTAAAATGTGAAAGAGAATTACCCAAAAGAGCCCCTAGTCTAATGGAGAAAAAAGGTCTTGCCTGTATCCTGATTTCAGGCTTTTTATATTTTCAGTTTGTTCTATCTCCACAGTTAAAAGATATATTGTGCTTCACATACTATACTTTCCCAGGTCAAGGACAATGCTTCATTCATTTTGTTTGCTCTGGTGGCTAATAGTGCCTGGCATGTAGTAGGAACTTGAAAACTCTTTGCTTATGTGTCGCTTGAACATGCTGAAAAGGTTCTCCATTAATCCAGCCCCAGCTTATGTGTCCAGCCATACTGTCACCTGCTATCCCAGACTTCTACATCACGGGTTCTCAAAGTATGATCCTTAGACCAGCAATGTCTAAGGAACTTGCTAAAAGTGCAAATTTGGTGGGCCTACCCAGGACCTACTAAATCAGAAACTCCTGGAGTAGGTCCCAGAAATCTGTTTTAACAAGTCCTCCAGTCCTCCAGAAGATTATTATTTTTTTCCTTTTTCTATTGAGACAGAGTCTTGCTCTGTCGCCCAGGCTGGAGGGAAGTGGCATTATTCCGGCTCACTGCAACCTCTGCCTCCCAGGTTCAAGCGATTCTCGTGCCTCAGCCTCCCGAATAGCTGGGATTATGGGCCTGCACCACCATGCCTGGCTAACTTTTTTTTGTATTTTTAGTAGAAACAGGGTTTACCATGTTGGCCAGCCTGTTCTCGAACTCCTGACCTCAAGTGATCCACCCACCTCCGCCTCCCAAAGTGCTGGGATTACAGGCTTGAGAGACCACGCCCAGCCTCCTCCAGAAAATTCTAATGTTCAGTTTGAGAACCACTGGCAAAGAGAATGCACCATGCTTCTTTTCACCTTGGGGCCCTTAAAGCTCTTTCCTCTAACTGAACTGATGCTCACCCCAAAGTATGGTGGCCCCTACTCATGCTTAGCTCCAGTAACCCCTCTTGTAGAAGGTAAGCTGACCACCCCTGTCACCCAGATTATGAAAGTATACCCACTCTGAGCTCCCACAATACTTTATGGCTACTGCTCTAGTTAAACTTAGCCAACATTCAGACCTTGCCACTTCATAGACCAAGACCTCTTGGAAGCAGCAACTGCTAAGTGATCAGCAAGTTTTTATATGTCTAAGTAATTAATTAAAATGAAAGAAACCACTGGCTCATTACCTGGAAATACGATTCATTATTGCTTGGAAGACCAATGCTAAAATTTGAAATTCCATTTGTCCCTGGTAACAGGGATGATACGCCGAGAGCCAAGTTCCGAGTTGCAATATTCACATGTGATGTGCTATTTAGGTCTATCTTGAAGGCCAATTCATCAATTGTTTTTAAAGCTCTAAAGTAATGACAAAAAATACCACTATTAAGTAATACGATATTTTAGATTCTGAAACATACATGTTTTGCTGCATGGCAAAATACAAACAAAATAAAATTGTGTTTAGATTTTCTGATCTTAACATGAACACCCATAAAATTACCCCAATCTACAGTGATATCTGTTAAAACACGGAATCACTGGGATGGATAAATCCTCAAGAGAAATTTCTGCTTTAAAGAAAATTAACAATTAAATCATCCTGAACAAATACTGTTTTTCATTTATTTTAGCCTCTCTTTTCTCACATGAAAAAGCATCCTCCCTACCTTACGGCTTATCAAGAATCAAAGGAAATAATGCGATAAAAGTGTTTTGTGAACTGCAAGACGCTATAAAAATGTTTATATTGTTATTATGTAGATTGTTAGAAAATACATTTTTAACAAATATAAAGTTTTCTTCAGAGAAATGTAGAAGGGAAGGAAATAGAAAAACATTAAATATTTTAATATTAATACATTAAATGAAGCAATTAAATACAAATTGAATCATATAAATACAGGTACATTTTCATCTGCCCCAGTATGTTCATTTCAGAAGTCCAACAATCATGTGGCTGTGGCTGTCAGTGGCACAGTTTACAGTATAGTGGACTTACAATGATCAGTTATGCATAACTCTACTGGTCAACTAAATTAAGAATTTTAGAATTTTTAAACTAAATTTAGAATTTTCAAATAAAAAATGAAAGACTGCTTATGCTTTCTAGGGCTATGTATATTGTAAATTGTATTTCTCAAAAAAAAAAAAACCACACAGAACTTTTAAGTTCACGTTGTGAATGACCTTGCTTCACTATTAACGACTATCAATACATCTTGCAGAGATCTGAATTCTGAAATCTGGGCACAAAGTATTCAGATAGGTGAGAAATCATGTAACATCATTATCCAATAAAATTTACTCTCCAGGAAAAAAAAAATACTTACTCAGAAGAAGACTCAAGCAAGTCACTGTCTGAACTGCTTAAGATATTAGAAAATATATTCATTAGAGTTGAGCCAAGTGTTATATCAATGTTTTCTTCTTTATTCACAATTCTTTTGACCTGTTCCACAATGTTGGTAATATTGGCTGAGGTTAAGTTCTGCCCATCAGCAGTTAAATTTAAAATCTGGTTAGCAACTTCATTTGCTTCTTCTAAAACAAAGGCAGAAGAAAACAACACTAAGTTTTACCTGCATATTTTGAGCATTTCCAGGAATCCAAAGTAGAGTGTAATATTTCACTTTACATTTGAAGCAAGAAAGTGAGATTTTCCTGTGTATACCTCATCCCCATATTCACAAGGCAATAATACTTCTTTCTATGCAGAGACTAACTTCTCTCTTTAGTAAGGTACAAATAACTTGGAGGGATGAATGAACACACAAAGTTCTAAGAGAAACATTTCCAGAATCCCTGAATAAGTGTATATTTGCTATTTAAAATTAATGCAAACTACAAAACATTGATACAAATATCAATTTATATATTAGTTTTGTCTTCTCTAGATTTTCCTTACTATTTTTAATCCCTTACAGAACAGAAAGTTAAAATGAGGGTAAAAACGATTTTGTGTCTTAAGTGAAACATTTGCCTTTTAATATGAAAACAGTATCACATAGCGGAAGAATATTCCCGAAGACAATGAAAATCATGAAGCATGAAGTCATGTCATTTTGTCCTTGAGAAATAAAGGAAAATTGCTCACTTACTTGAACAGTTGGAGATATCAACAGGTCCCCAGTAGGTTACCAATGGATTGGTAGCATTGTAAGAACTGTGAAACAAAATAGATATTTTAAATATTTGATATAACTGATACTATTTTGTACTGCTTAAAGGGATTTTTACACGATGTATACATTTATTACAATATGATCAATGGACAAGCTTCCCTTTAAGACACTGAGCTTCTTACTCTTTCCATTTTAATTCTGTTTATCTCTGTACCTGTTTATATGTCTATGTTCTATCTCTCTAGCCTATTTCTGTTTATCACCCTATCTATACAATGTTCCCAAATTCTCTCCATTTCTCCACCTCATTCTTCTCACCCTTCCTTATTCTCTCCTCTCTCACCCCAGTTTGTTTCTCCATTTGCACTATTTCCTTCTACAAGTTTTCTTTTCCTGTTTTTCTATAAATGATATTAGAACTGAAAAAATTAGCTAATAACTTTTGGGATTTGCCTTGATTTCTAGGTAAGTTTCCTTTGAAAATAAAACTGTAATGCATTGAAATAAATTTCATGCTAAAAATTCTTATGGGAAAAAAATCAGTAGCATGCATCTTGGAAACAAAATACCAGCAGTATCCTAACCTAGGATACATTGGCCAAGTACTGCTTTAGAACTTTACAGGTAAAATCTGATTTTGAGTTCACATAACTCTGCAAAGCAGATTATAATCCACATCTTATAGAAGACTAAATGGAATTTGATAAATCAATGAATTTTCCAAGTTCTCACAGCCAGGAAGAGATGGAGCCACATTCCAAACTCAAGTCCATACATCTCTACAGTCCCCTTCTTTGCTCCCTACAAAGTGTCAAACCCAGCAGTATTTACAGTATGCAAAGTATTTATGCTTAGGCAGTTTCCATTTCGGAATTTCCCCCAAGAAAACTCTAATTGGGAGCTAGGTGGGTAGAGAAATGGATTTGACTTGCTAGTCCATGAATCCCTGCAATTATCTTGTCTCTGAGGTTTCTGTTAAACATTTAGAGAAAATCTACACCCTGACAGTTTCCATCAGCAGACTATCCCAATCTGGATCTTGTCTTCATTTCCTCTTTGCCTCCTCTCCCCATTCCAACAATAATCAGTCAAAATAGTTAAAAAGTTTCGGAATTCCAGATGCATGTTCCAAGGCTAGGCTAGGTTTATCTACATACAAGGTACTTTGCTCTGGTGCTACCCGCTGGCTGCTAAATTCTTCAGTTTTTCTGTGAGAGGACTTGATTAGCATGTGGCTGGGAGGAAAACACTGCCTTTCTGAGTCATCCACTTATGTTATCTTTATTCCCCAGGAGTGAATGATACAGGCATACACAGAGATTCCTGCCCTTCTTTGCAATCAATATAATGCCTGAGAACTACCGTGCTGCACGTATAACCCTGGGAAGGCTGATAACGTGGAGCTTTGCTGGTAAGAGTCAGTGAAAATATTACCATATCCGTGAAGCAGAAAAGCCAGGCTTGTCTGGACAAGGAAGAACGTATTCAGAAGGTTGGATAGATGGCCAGTAGTAGCCTTTGGGTTCCTCCACGGCAAGACAATGACCTACATGAACATAAGAACCAGCATGAGAAATATTCACCTATTTTTTAAAGTTAGAGATTAGAGATGCAGGATGAAAGCAAAATGACAGTGCTGGTAATTAGGTATTTCTTTAATGTAATACGAAAATATGAGTGTTTATCTTCAGAATTTGTAAAAAAAAAAATTAGAAGTTAGAAAAAACATTAACATTTAATACACTTCAAATCCAAAAATCATTACATTGGACAAAACCATTAAGTAAAAAACACAGTTATGTAAGTATAAACATGAAACATAATTATCATTCTAATCATTAGCAGACACTAGTTTTATTCAAAGAAATAAACCCTACAGAGAAGGAAAACAATCCTGAAAAATTCAAAATGTAATTTGATTTTTTTCAAAGGAGAAAGCCTAGAAATGATGCCTTGATAGTGTCATCTTTGAGTTGTGTGGCTATTTTATAGAAAACGTTCCAGCTGCTCTGACAGCCTCTCCTGCCTGGAAGCTAACTAAGGGGGCCACAGGAAGTCACCTGCAAACCAACAAACTCTCAGACTTATTTATCCTCAAATCATCTGACTTTTTGTTTGACAACTCTCTAAGTAAGCCTCATGACATCAATGATTCAGATTCTATATTTTAAAGGATATCAAAGTAACAGCAATACATCAACAACAACAATAAACTCTTGTATTTCAGTAGTGAGCATTAGCGAGTTATATCAGTTTTCTGGGAACAAGTACTGTTATTACCAACTGAAAATTCAAATAACTTTCCCATGTATACTGTGAACTTTAAAACTTTAGGTTTTAGCCTTTTATTTTTCCATTGGTAGAAGTGCTTATCCACAGATTCACTTGCAGAAAAACAATAAAATGGATAATTTAAATTAAATGGTATAAATTAAATGTCTTGGTATATGGAAAGAGTGGTGCTGGGCTTTCCCAGCCTATGAGGACAGAGCCAGTGCTGGTCCTCCTAGAGTTCTCCAGTCATAGATAAACTACCATTTGTCAGACTCCTTCTTTGTGAAGACTCCTATACGTGAAAGGGTAGCAGCTTGCATTCTCCCTCCCTCCAAAAAGCCCCAGTTGTTAAGAAGTATTTTCCCATAGAGACTCAGAAATGGTTTATTACCATGATTAGTATTATTATTATTTGCATTCATCCATCTCTATGAGTTCTTTGTAACTGTGTACATCCACCCAATAGAGATGGGTGGCTCCTCACAGAAGTGGAGATGCCTGCCTCTTTACTACACTGTGATTCTGGCCTTGGTCGCAATCGCCCTCTTCAAAGCTGAGGAACACTTGCCTCCCTCAATTCAACCTCCTGAGTGTAGAGAAGGCAAAGGGTCAAAGTTTTCTTTTCTTTTGATCTCTACTAATGTACCTAATCACAGTATAACTGTAACATAGAATAACATTAAAACAATTGTTTTTTGTTATCCATATTTGTGAATATTTGATTTCCTAAAATATTCTCATGCAGACTCATTCATTCGTCTATTCAACAAGTGTTCCAGTTCCAGGGAATGTGCTGGGTTCTGGGAATATGTGGGAAGTTAAGAGTTAAAGAAAAAAGAAAATATGATCTTAAGTCAGAGATTATTGTTTACAGAATACACACACACACACACATATATATATATGAACATAAATATATCTAGTCTTCTAAGTACTATGGTCTTCTGATGCATATGATGCTCTAGGCATCTGGACAGCATGAAGTAGACGCTCAAAGGCAGTGACGTCTATACTTGATTTCAGAAAAGCTTCCAAAGAAGAGGTGACTTAGGAACTGTCTTTAAGAATACATAGGTGATAATGAGGTTGATGGTGGGAGTGGAGAAGAACAGTGTGCAAAGATATAGAAAGGGCATGTAAAGGAAAGAGCACAGCCTCTTTGTGGAAGTACAAGCCATGCCATATGTGTGGCTAGAGCTTAGGATGTGAACGATCTCCAGGAGAGACTTGATTTTAGGTCCAACAGAACCCCTACATTCATGACCTAGTCCTGTGAAGACAGTGGTATCACTAATAGAAACAGGGAACATGAGAGAAGGAGACGTTTTCTGTTTGTTTTTTTGAGATAGGGTCTCATTCTGTTGCCCAGGCTGGAGTGCAGTGGCATGAACATGGCTCACTGCAGCCTTGACCTCCCAAGCTCAAGTAATCCTCCTACCTCAGCCCCGCCTAGTAGCTGAGATTACAGGTGCGCAGCACAACACTCAACTAATTTCTTCATCTTTCGTAGAGACAGTCTCCCTATGTAGCCCAGGCTAGTCTCAAATTCCTGGGCTCAAGTTATTCTCCCACCTTGGCCTCCCAAAGTGCCGGGATTACAGGCATGAGCCACCATGCCCAGCAGGAGATGTTTTGAAACAGGAAATCTCCTTCTATAAGATTTATCTCATTAGAGTTCCCACATCCACATCTACACACTCTTTTTATTCCTAAAGTTGACAACAATGATGATCAAGATTATTCTGGCATTTTGTTCATATTGTTAGTATTTTCAAAATATGTTCCTAAAGTAAAATATAAACTTTCATCTACCTCCTTCATTCCCTTGGATTCACAGATACTGAGCTGATTTTTTTTTTCTGCTATGTCACTCACTTGTTACTGAACTTCATCATCAGAAAAAAAACTTACATAAACAAATAGCACATAAAGAAAATTTCTGTTGTTGTTTCAAGTAAACCTGAATATACAGTTGTATAAAATGCATATTATAAAAAAATCAGTCACTTACTCAGTTGTCTCACATTCACTGTATGTAGCCTCAAGCCTTCATCCAAGGACTCATTATTTTTTAGGAGCTTCTGCTGAATGATTTTTCCTTCTAAATTAGTATTGTTGGTAGCATTGTAAACTAGAAGGGCCCAAAGCACCAACCTAGGGAAACATTTTGGATAGAACTGTTGTTGTTGTTCATTGGTTGGTTGTCATTTGGTAGGAGAAACAGAATATTTGGATGTAGAGGGATGACCATCACCTGTTGAGACTGAAGAGATTAGTCAAGGTGCTCACAGACTTTCCCTGCTGCTGTGTAAATTATAATGTTAAAAATATTCCAATATTAATAGATTCTATAGGCTATTGCATGTATAATTCTGTCAAATAACTCCATTTGTTTTCAGAAATATTTTAATATTTAATATTTATAGTAATATATAGTCATATTTAAAGCATAAACACAAGAAAACAGCATTCCTGTGGTTAATTCTACATTTTTTCTTTGTGGCCCCAAATTAACGTTTTTTTTAAAAAAACTATGATTTCAACTGACCATTTGTCTTTTGAAATTACTATTTCTAACTATTAGAAATTAACTATTTATAATTACTAACACTATAAAAATGTTACTATTCATGAATGTGGTATAATTTCTTCAGAATAGCAACAAATGATTTTCTATCTCCATGAAGCATTTGCAAATACTTTGTATTGTAAAAAGTTTCACAAAATAAATACTCAAAACCGACTCTGTGATTGGTCAGCATATTACTTAAGAAGGTTATAGAATGGTTGACCTTGAAGGTCTTTAAAAAAGAAATACCTCTATGGGGAGCAAAGAAATGTATCCCCAAAGCCCTGTTAAAAATTTTTGGTTCTACAATTTAAAGTAATATAATTTTCTGTTCCACTACAATCACAGCTATAGTCAAAAGCAGAAATCAAAACTATTAATTTAACACTGAGGTAAAAGTAAGCAACATCATTTTGTCAGGTAGAGGAGAATTTCTTTTGCTTATATGTGAAAGCTCTGGATTCACAAAAAAATTGTTTCTTCTTCATATTCAGAAGAGAAATGAATAATATAAGACACATTATTGAGATCAGTTACTGTCTTCATGCCAAAGACAAAGTGGTAGTATTGTTTTTAAACTAGTTATGGAATGTCCAGTGGAGAGGCAGTGACATATTTTATTTATGAAACTATGAATATTAGTAAGTATTAGTTATAGTAGTAATTTATTTGTGGTGTCAAAAAATAAGAAGGAATATGTGAAATATTTGCTATTCAAGGCTAGGTGAAATTAAAGAATAGCTCAAGTTTTCTTTCCTAAATATCTGTGCTAATTTCAAGGAAAAGGTGCTCTATCTTCTCATAATTAACTCTGAAAAGCTCTCTCTAAAATGATCTACTGCTTACCATTCACATACAAGCCATATTTCAGGATGAGGCAAACATAATGAATATAATGATAGCTGTGAACATAAATGTGACTATGATAGCTTAACAATTTTTAAAATGGCCTATGAAAAAGTATCCCTGGATTAAGTCATTGTTTAAAGACAAGCTTGGCCACTCCAGTTGGTGAGAACTTACAGCTAGGAATGTGACCTTTTACTTGTCTTGAATACTGAGAACATAATTAGCCCGAGGTATTGTGGGTGATATTGAATACCCAAACCCAACAAGTCAGGAATAGCCATACATTTTCACAGGTCTTATCTGTGTGTTTTCCTCTCTCATCCTGAAAACTGAAACTATTTTACGGTTCTACAAAGTCACATTCTATCTGTTGTTACCATCAGCCATTCTTTATTTGAAAAAAAAACTCTCTGTGGCTTTGGTTTCCTGTCTGTCTAGGCAATAGAGTATGACAGCATTATCTGAAGGTATGGTCTGTGTTAAGTGATACAATCAAATTGAAAGGAAAAGTTTTTTTAAAAAAACAATGTATGTAAAAGTAGTAGACTGTGGTTTTGACAGAAACTGAGACTATAAAGCCTCACCAATGAGGGTAAGAGCCATAGAGAATACAAAAAAGAGAGGCAAGAAAGGCTATAAACATAAATATTAAATAATGGCAAGAGTTCATACCAAAAAACCCCTAAATATGTGGATTTTGCTATATACACTGTCTCAGTTCATTCTCCCTATAATTTTCTGTAAAATTACTCACTGCTTTGAAGACCAGGAAACTGAAATCCCATGAATTTAAATGTCCTTCAAGAAGAGTTTCTGAGGTGCTGACATGTACTAACAATGGCTGATTTTAGTATCAACAGGTAGTAGAAGAACCACAGTAAGTATACTAAAAAGCGGATGCTGATTGCCTGAAGAAGGTATACCATTGGCTATATCTACCAAACCCAGGGCTGTCCCAATCGCTACATAAAGTGTCCAGCAAAGGGATCCTGATTGCTGCTGGATCCAATACTGAAGATGCAATATGACCTAACAGAAAGGATTGAAAAAAATTATTTGGTTAAACAGTGGAGAAGAGTTCTGTCACCTTCAAGAATACAGTACTGAAATATACTACTGTGTTTTCATATCATAAAGAAAAAATTATAATACCAGAAAATAAAAACAAGTTTCCCTAATCAGATGGCTCAACCCAGTCCATTTAATATGTATACAAAAATGACATCTTTCAGTATAACTTTCAAAACATTTGTTTTTCTAGTGTTGAATTGAAAAGAAAAAAAAAAGCTCTCTGGTCAATTCTCATATGAAATTTTACCTTCTCATAGTAAGAAGATATCACCTGAAAAGAAGCAAGCTCCATCATCAGGGCTGTATATCCATAAGATTTAATTCAGTCTATTGAGATCCAGCAAGACTTATAGAAACTTTTGCTTCACAACAAATTTTTAAAAAATTCTATGGAGGCCAGATATGACATCTTATGCCTGTACATGTAATCCCAGCACTCTGGGGGGCTGAGACAGGAGGATTACTTGAGGCCAGGAGTTTGAGATGAGCCTGAGCAACATAGCGAGACCCAGTCTCTACAAAAATAGTATTTTAAAAATTAGCCAGGCATGCTAGCACATGTGTGTAGTCCCAGCTACCCAGAAGGCTAAGGCAGGAGGATCATTTGAGCTCAGGAGTTCAAGGCTGCAGTGAGTGATGGTCACACCACTGCACTCCAGCCTGGGTGACAAAGTGAGACTCTGTCTCAAAAAAAGAAAAAAAATCTACAGAGATGCAATACATGACCTGAATAACCTAAATACAACTAAATTTATTCCATTTGGAAGTTTAGGGGTTTTTTTGTTTTGTTTTACAGTACTCTAAACATTTGGTCCTTACATGCCAACTGGTCATATATGCTGGACATATCCATTAAATTACGTGCATGATTAAGGCATGATCCTGATATAAATTTTAAAAGGGAGACTTCAGAAAATTAGCTAATAGCTTTAAATGCTGAAAACATTTAGGCATCTATTATCCATATTATTAGATGTTATCATATATAAACACTTTATTTAAAGCTATTTTCTTTGAAGGTACCTTTGCAATTTCAAGTAAGAGGCAATGGGTTATCATAAATAAACTGGAAATACTAAAAATAATAATCCTTCCATTTTAAATGCCCTATTTCTCAATTATTTTTCAATGGATATACATTACTACCCAGTCTGTTATATTACAGTTTTATACTACAAGAAAAAAGTAGTGTACAGTAGTGCTAAAGAAATAACTGTGCTATGTGATTAAGTTTTTCTTTCCTATCTAATTGTTTTCATTTCTCTACCAGATAAAGTGGTGAGCAAGAGAAAGAATGTTACACTCTTTATAAGACTTTGTCCTGTTACCTTGGCTCATTCTCAATGCTTCTCTTGACTTTAATCTTGTCCTCTCCAGCACTCAGGTGAAAACTAAAAACACAAATACATATATTCATTAATCCACCTCACCAACCACATCATCAACAATAAAATTTGGGGACCTGAAATAAAGAGACAGAATGGGAATTCTAAGCCAATATTTCCAAGTGTGTGTCCTGAGGTTCTAGCTTCTTTCATAAAGCTAGGCAACTGTGTGCTTTTGCTGTTTTGAAGATTCACAATTCATATTATTACACTAAAGAAATTGAGACGTTCTGAAAAAAAAATCTGCTTCAGTTTGTACAATAACATACTTCCTGAACTTATATGACAATTTGACTCCTTTTCTGTGTTACTAAATCTCTTATCTTCACAGAATATATGTTTAGGGGTCATGACATACACTTTAGAAAACTAGTTCAGGTATAGAACTATGAAAACAAGGCACACAGGAGGATATATGGACAATACGAATTGCTGAAGATTAGTGGAGGATTTAAATATAAATACAGTGAAGGATAATTTCGAAAAGTTAGGTTGCAATCAGACTGTCGATGTACGACATTAGATCTGGAAAAAAAAGTGGTCTTGAAATGGGTACACACAACTAGGGGGTGCTCTAGGTGATCCACCAGGGTATAAGAAGAAACTAACAACTTCTATTTGTATTTAATTATCCAATTTTAATTTTTGACACATTATAACATGATTTAAAACAAATACGAATTAACTGGAATACATGATCAAAACAGTTTAAAACCATCGCTGCAGCATGGAGGTTTTTTGTGCAATGAACTAATACACAGTTGTTTTAGAAAGATTATCTATATGGTAGCTATGTGTGTGTATCTGTATGTATATTTTGGTACAATCAGAGAGACAAATAGTAGCATTAAATTAGACACTACTTTTAATTTATCAAATAATTTATTCTGTCTTACCTGATATTAACGACATAAACCGTGTAGTTCCAATTTTGGAAGGTTGAATTGAGCTGGAAAACACAATGGAAAAGGCTGAGTTTTGCTAATACCTTTAAAAAATATCTAATTCAAGTTTCTACCTAAAACATAAGTTGTTACTGAGATAAGACCCTGGGAAAATCCTAAAGAGTTGGAGGAATGAACAGTTAATGGATCATTGTAACAATTAATGGATCACTGTATACCAATAATTTGATAAATGTTATTCCTTTCAATCCTCACAACAACCAATGAAATAGGTATTATTCCCACATATCCCATAGTCTTATATATAAAGAAACTGAGCTTTCAGAGATAAGAAATGATTTGCCCAAGATCACCCAAGTAAGCAGTAGCAGATGCTAGATTAGAACCCAAGTCTGCCTGTTTGGAAAACTATCACTTCCTCTCTAGCCCTCGTATTAAAGATTTGCAATAAATACCTTCTCTATTCTTTATTTAACAAACACTGAGGTACACTAAAACATTTTTCTAGTAATTACCATCTCACAATATTAGTAATAAGAAAAATTATAAATTAACAATATAAATTAAAAAAATAAAATAAGTTCAATACTATTGGAACTATGTATTTATTATGTGGATATTTAGCAGTCTTTATGGTCTCAGCATAAGTGTTTTTAATGAAGCAATGGATTCCTCCAATATAAAGAAGCTTCTATGATGCAGTTTCCCAAACAATCGCAAAACGAGATTCCCTCACTGACATGAGAGCCTCCTATTTACATACCATCTCCGAAGAGTGATTTAGGCCTTGTTTCATATACACACTTAGCCTTTCTTTTAAGCATTTCTAAAACTGAATGTAAGTTTTAGGGAATCCTGGCAAAAAAAGTGTTAAATTATTTTAAAATTGTAAATAATAATTTGAAACAGGTACACCATTTATATTTTCTCTGTTATCAAGTATCTGCTTTGGTATCTTGCATTTTAAACAAAAACGTCTAGTAAAGTTTAGCTGCAGATGAGAATAAAGCTATGTCGAAAACCATGCATGAAGTAAATATAAATGTAAGCTTATACCTTATCTAGCACAAACTTTCTAGTGAATGCTAATTTTAGATTAATAACATTACCCATTATTTGCACAAATACGCTAACAGTAGCTTATTTGAGAATGAAAATAAAGAATTTTATCTTCTGAAATCATTCTGACTTTAAACAAAAAGAACAACGCTGGAAAGAAAATGGGATACACAGAAAGAATATACTCTTTCTGCAGCCTGCTCTCTCCATTGAAAGGTTAAACATCTCCTAGTGTTTGAATGAGTTACTAATCTCAACGTGGCATTCCCAAAAATCAACAGTAGTATTTTTCTTTTATTTCAACAGAGGATTTCACCTTTCTCACCAATTTTGTAACAGAGTTAATTACCTACTATTGTTACCTATGGTCAACTTTTTTTTAAAGAGTACTGCCTTTAAAATGAAGACTGTTTTCTTTTTTTTTTTCCTTTTTATTTATTTTTATTTTTTTATTATACTTTAGGTTTTAGGGTACATGTGCAAAATGTGCAGGTTTGTTACATATGTATCCATGTGCCATGTTGATTTCCTGCACCCATTAACTCGTCATTTAGCATTAGGTATATCTCCTAATGCTGTCCCTCCCCCCTCCCCCCACCCCACAACAGTCCCCCGAGTGTGATGTTCCCCTTCCTGTGTCCATGAGTTCTCATTGTTCAATTCCCACCTATGAGTGAGAACATGCAGTGTTTGGTTTTTTGTCCTTGCGATAGTTTACTGAGAATGATGTTTTCCAGTTTCATCCATGTCCCTACAAAGGACATGAACTCATCATTTTTTATTGCTGCATAGTATTCCATGGTGTATATGTGCCACATTTTCTTAATCCAGTCTATCGTTGTTGGACATTTGGGTTGGTTCCAACTCTTTGCTATTGTGAATAGTGCCGCAATAAACATACGTGTGCATGTATCTTTATAGCAGCATGATTTATAGTCCTTTGGGTATATACCCAGTAATGGGATGGCTGGGTCAAATGGTATTTCTAGTTCTAGATCCCAGACTGTTTTCTATCAGTTATTTTTCAAATATATATAGATGTGTGTGTGTGTGTGTGTGTGTGTGTGTGTGTGTGTAGCTACCACTTCCTCTCAATGTGTAAACTTTCTTTTGCTACCAAAGACACGTTTATCAAACACCAAATATATATGAAAACCCATTTTTCTTATTTCAGAATGTATAGTGACTCAATTCAAAAAAAATTGTTTGAATTGTAACAGCATTATATATAAAAAGAAGTACAAAGTCTCACAGTATGCTGTAGGTAGGAAATGAAATAACAGAAAAAATAGAAACCTATGGAAAATAAAATTGAGACTGTTATTGTGAAGAAGAAAATGAAAAAATCCATGTGTTGTATTTGTAAGAAAAAGAAGAAAATAAAATGTTAAATTTTTTAAATTGAAAACTACAAAATGTTTATCAATAGGATACTGGTTAAATAAATTACAGCCTAACTGTCCATCAACAGAAGATCTGCTAAATAAATGACTGAACAGCCACATAATGAAATACTATGCATTGCTTTTTCAAAACAAAAAAAAAAACATGAAGTTATCTAATGTTGCAAATCTGGCAACAATAAAAATAAGTACAGTATAGAATGGTATGTAAAGCATACTACTTTTAATATAAAAAAGAAAGAAAATAAGAATCTATAGTTTAATTTTCTTTCATGTGCACAAAGACATCTGGAAAAAAGTGGAGAAAACGAACAGTGATTTCCTATTTGCTGTTGGTTATTTGGTTGGTTCCACACAGATGAGCCACAAGGATGGGTGAAAGACTTTCATAATGCGTCTTTTCATACTTGTTGGTTTTGATCAAACATTCAAACAATTTTTAAAAATAATCTATTTAAAAATATAGCAGAAAATATATGGATCTAATAGGAAATATAGACACCTGTTGCCTCCAAAATCTATTTCCATTTGTGCGATACTTTTCTTATTTAAGACACTGATAGTCTATTAGGCTCAGTTCTTATCCTTTATTCAAATGTACTTCTCTTCCTATGCATAAGGACAACACCTCAATTACATATCTACTCATATATTTCTAATGAATACCATCTGTGTTTCAGTATGATCTGTGGATTCAGTTAACCAGTCTTTTCCAGATTCCCAGAAGTTAAAGAATTTTTTAAAAAAAGAAAAGTTACAAGCTCACTTACCCATTCTGCCACCTTGGTCTGTACTTTTACCTCAGGGTGACGAAGGATGTTTTGAATCACTACGGATATTCTATAGATAATTCCATCTGCCCATTGGAAATAGGATTAGTCCATTAATTATATGTTTATAGTTATATAATTATAAAACAATTTAAAGTTATGATCATGTAAGTCTTACATAATCATATAGTTTTATTCATAATCACATAATTTACAATATAAGTTAAAAGAAACACCTTCTACATAGGCAAAAAAAATTCTGAAATATTTTGATGTTAAGCTTATTGACCTTCCGGCATTGTCATAGACTGAATGTTTATGTCCTAAACCCCACTGTGATAGTATTTGGAGGTGAGACTTTTGGGGGGTAAGACTTTTAGGGGGTGGAATTGGTTTCCTTATAAAAGAGGCCCCAGAGAGCTCCCTCATCTTTTCTTCTAGATGAGGTTACAGGGAGAAGACAGCAATCTGTGAAAAAAAAAGGTGGATTCTTACCAGACACCACATATGCTGGCACCTTAATCTTAGACTTTTCCAGCCTCCAAAACTGTGAGAAATAATTTTCTATTGTTCATAAGCCATCTATCAGTTTATAGTATTTTGTTACAACAGTCCAAATGGATAAGACAGCCATTTACCCTTTAGAACTACATAGTAACCACAAGAAATTATACAATGTTAAATCTCTTGTTTTGTGAGATGCCCCACCCTCTTTGCTTTTCAGAGTGAATTTTGTCTCTTGTTAGCTACCTATCAGGGAGTAAAAGAAGTGGGCAAAATTTAATGTCACATATATTTGGGAGTAATATTGTAGTTCAAAATTCTGATTATATTCTATGCAATTGAGAAAATAAAGGTTTTTCCTATTTTCAAAAAAAAAAAAAAAGCTTATTGACCTTCCAACTTCTTAGAAATAGGTATCAATTAGCTTACTCTTATTACTAGCATATGTTTCTTCATATTTTTAATTCTATAGATTTCTTATATCTACTGTCTGTAATGTGTTAACTGTTTTCATGTATAGTTTGACTTCTTATAACAACGCATTATGCTTTCTGTGCATTATAAAGAATGATAAAGAGTTTGGGATGTGAAAACTTGAATAAGATCATGTGGAAGAATTAACTTGAAAAAGTAGAACAGGCATACACATACTTACTGCCCTAATTCCTCTCCTTTTCCTCTCTTTCCCCTGCTTAATAAAACACTTCTATGAAACTATTAGGCTGCATTTCACCAGACTTTTCATCAAAATTTCTTAAATATGCTCATTTATACCAAAGTAGAGGAAAAAATAAACAATATTTGCAGGTAGAATTTTCATTGGACTAAATCACTTTAAAAAGAAAATAAAAAGAAAATCTTATTGTAAAGAAGATTCTGCTTTTTGGGTGGGGGGAAATCTTTAAAGTAAACTGATTTTTTAAAATAAAAATCAAACTCACCAGCAAGCATTTGCTAAATAGCTGTAAATGGGTGCTTTAGTCAAAGTAGCTAGTGAGAAAAATACCCTTTTAAATTATGGTAGGTTATAGAGAGAAGAAAATTTTTTGAGTCTCCTTTGTTGATCATCTTTCTTCATGCTTATGTTTAGGTAAGTCTTAAGTAGAATAGGCACACAACATATAGAAATACATAATTATAGCAATGTTGAAGAAAACAGTAAACATTGTGGGGAGGCAGTAGAAAAAAAATGTAAAAGTTTGCCTCCGGGAATTTCCAAATCCACCAAAATGCAAATTCCAGCCCCACTACCAAAGAAATGTCTTTCCATTAGGAATCAGTCTTGTGCTAAATAATATAAATTGCTGCCCCTGGATGTAGTAATATAAATATATAAAACTGGCACAAGTCCAAGCACAGGTGAGTTTAATTTATGCAGACTATTTCAACTTCTAAAATTCTTTGGGTATTTTAATGATCTTGACTTTTATATTCCTTTAAAAAAATGTTCTGAATGAAAAATATTTGGAGGAACATATAAAACAAATAATACTTCATATAAAGATAACTTTTACACTGTAGATCTCATCATATAAAATCACAGATGTTCTGAATGATTGGGAGGAAATTCAAAATTGCAACAGTCAAAGAGTTATTTCAGGATCCTGATAATATTCTGTGACTATACAGAAGGTTCCCTACTTATAGTTCAAGATCATTCAACTTTACGATGATGGGAAAACAACAGGCATTCAGTAGAAACTGTACTTCTAGTACCCATATGACCATTTCACTTTTCACTTTAAGTTCAGCATTCAATAAAGTACATGAGATATTCAACATTTTATTATAAAATAGACTCTGTGTTAGATGATTTTGCCCAGCTGTAGGCTAAGGTAAGTGTTCTGAACGTGTTTAAGGTGGGTTCAGCAAGCTGTGATGTTCAGCAAGTTGGGTGTATTAAATGTATTTTTGACTTTTGATGTTTTCCAGCATTTTCAACTTAACAATGGGTTTATAGGAATGCAAACCCCATCGTAAGTGGAGGAGCATCTGTATTATCAATGCTAGCAGAGTATCTGAAAAGCCACCACTAGATGGAAACCTAAAGCATGCTTTTGTTATAAGAGTAGTATTTGTTCCCTCTAAGGAAAATATTGCAAAATTCTAAAAATCATTGACATTTCTGAATTTTTAAGAAAGCATCCAAATATTTAAGATGTTTTCTTTAAACATTGTTTCCTGCCCCAGTCCACTTGTTATACTTATTTAAAATTTTTGAATAGTGCAGTCAACAAGTAACCATGAGAAAAGTCCAAGAGTGAACTGTCAAAGCAACATAAAAAAATATGCCCACTGAAGGGCTGATGAGAAGGGTTTTGGACTACAGCAAAATAATTGGCTTCAACATTGCCATTGGAGAAAATGCATAATTAAGACACACTTATGCAGGATTTTCCATGTTACCATAGCAGTAAAGTTGTCTTCTCTTACAAATGTTAACAACACTCATGGTGTTTTAAAAGCTATTCACAAATCTTCATGTGTTCCAGAGACTTCAAAATATGTATATACTATCCTAATAATGACATCCAGGCCCAAAGAATTCATTATAGACATTAATTGGGGAAAAATGATTTAAGAATATATCCATTTTCCATTTAGATACTTCTTTCAGCATGTAGAACTTCAAGCAGAAATCACTGCCTGCCATTACCAATGTGGTACCAAAACAATATTATTTTTTGTAGGTCTCTCTCCAATTAATCTTTCCCTTTTTTATCTTCTTATACTTTTTTCAGAGTTTCTTGGAGAATACAGAAATGACACTGCTCTATCTATGCTATATTCAAGGACGTAAAATACAGGTTTGAAATGATAGGCCTAAATACATATTTGAAAAAATAGATGTTAAAATATAAACCAAACGCTAATCTAGACACCTGGTTATTTCTTTGAACTAGTGATGAGGCAACTCTATTATGACAGTGGCATTTACAATAGGACTGGCATCCTGCAGCTCCTACACACACAATTTCTTTAAGATATATGTCATAAAAAGCTAGAGTAATGGATCCATTCAAATGATCTTTGAAGGAATTTGTTATTTAAATAGCTAAATGTATGTGAGAAACTGGAAGCAGTGTTACAATCTGTACTTACTTGTAAACTAGGTTTTCAGAACAATACAGACTAATGGAGTTAATTCCTTACTTGGGTTGCTTGTGACAACCTCACAAAAGCTTACTATTCAGTAGCACTAGTGATGTTTGAAGCAGAGAAGATATGATTTGGAATGGAATAATAATTAGTCCAAGAGCTTTTCTTGGGAATGTAATGGAAAACATAAAAAAGGTCATTATTTGTGGGAATCCCCAGATTATCCACATCTTGAAATATCTGTTTGTGAAAAGTAGCTTTAAAGACTTTCTTAGTGTACACAGCAGGTCCTCAAGTAACATCATTTCATTCAACAGAGCTTCATTACAAAGTTGATGAGAAGAGTCAAGGCCTGGCCAGGTCCCCTGTCTGCATAGGGTCTGCATGTTCTCCCCTTGTCTGCATGGGGTTTCTCCAGGTCTTCCAGTGTCTTCCCACATCCCAAAGCTGTGTACCTTGGATTCACTGGCCTGTCTACATGGTCCCAGTGTGAGTGGGTGTGGGTGTGTGTGTGTGTGTGTGTGAGTGTGCCCTGCCATGGGATGGAGTCCTGGGCAGGACTAGTTCCTGCCTGCCGCCCTGAGTTGCCTGGATGGCTCTAGCCACCCGCTACCCTGAACTGGATGGAATAAGCAGGTTGGAAAGTCAATGAATGAATGGCTACAAATTATTGTAAAACAAAACCTCATGAAGTATAAGATAATCATATAAATGCACGACAATAAATGATACAGTATGAAAGCACTCGGCGAACCCCCATATTGGTGACTGTTTTGGAACTGCTTGGTGGCAGGAGGTGCTCCTCACAATTTTCACTGTGCAAACATTTGTTTCTTGATTTAACCCATCACCGCCACTAAGACTGCAGTCACTCACTGGCTCACCCAAAACTGGGCAATCAATTATCTTACTTGTTTTCACTAATGTTTCTTAAATGTATGTACAGCTCATATTAACTACAATGTTTAATATTAGAAAATATTAGAAGTGTTTCAGTCTTTATTTGGAAGTTTGATGATGTTTCTGTGACCAGAAATATGCTGTAGGAACTTAACTCTTGTTTATATCAATCAGCCTATGGTAAGATTGGTTTCATTACATGTAACTTTACTCAAAGTTACAATTTCCAAGAACCTATCAATGACATTAATGAGGACTTAGTGTAATTTGAGGTATCAGATAAAAGTCCTATTGCAAACAACAAAAATAACTTTATACAGAAAAACAGGAACATTTCACAAAAGCCAGGAAAACAAATTCTATTGATATACTGTGATAAATATATCTGATTATCAAGCAAACTCAATCCCTCTCCTCTCCCCACAATGCAATATTGTTATTGATTAACTCAGTAAAATTTTGATAGCCAAGAGTTAAAAGGACTGGACAAATTAGATGATAGATTTGACAGTTGTGCCAATCTTTCTTATAGTAAATAAAATAGGATTCTCTAATATATCAGAATGTAAGCCTGAGAATGTTTACTCTCTGTTTCCCAAAGAATAAGAAATTGTTAATATTATATCAATGATGATAATCCAGGACATGACATTAAATAGCATTTATTCATAAGGTGAAAAAGTAATTCTCTTTTCAATTATTTCAAATTTGATTACATCAAAGAAAAAAATCTTAATATAGTCTGTCTCTAATACTTTGTTAGTCTTCCTTTTTAAAAAGATAATGAAGGCTTCAGGCCCTAGGACGTGAGAAGGCAATAGGATACAGGGAGAATTTTAAAACATTGTTTACATTATATTTATATTCACTTTTTACATCTGTGTTATAACAAGTAGGACTGGTTTCACTTTACAATCGTGAAATAGATTTACCGAAGTAAACACAAATGTTTACGTTAAAAAGTGAGTCAATTAAGGAAAAAAATCATATTAAATAGTATAGGTGGTTCAGAGACATGGTAAAAATTGTTAAGATGGTACACAAATTTGAGTACACAATTTTGAGAATATTTCTGTCATATAATGACCTGAATATTTTTAAACGCTAAGATGACATTTTGATTAAGAATTATCTGAATTAGATTTTTTTCATTAATGTGGCCAAGACAGACCATTTTAACTGATTCTAACATCTGCTTGCTTTGTTAAAACTCTAATGAATGTTATGACGCAGAGAGAGATGGCCTAAACAAGGCTTTCTTCAAGAATGTCAGAAATGACATGATTGAGTGAATACAGCTCCACTACACCAAGTCAAGGACTCTGAAGCACCGTATAAATGTTCTTGGGCAGTAGAGGATGTGTCAATCCTGGAGGGAGAATACCACAGAGGCTCTTTGTATGTTCATACAAAGAGTGAAATACTTAGTTAGAATTATAATATTTCCATCTACTGGCTAGCGTCCATGTGAAATATGCACTGGAAATTTCAGCTGCTGTTGCTTTCTTGGGGGTTGCTGGAATTTTTGCTCCGTCATAAATCTCCTTGGTGTAACTACCAGAATAACCATAAACACTCCCTGAATCAATGTCTTTATAACCCTAATGAAATTTATATCTACATTTCATGTAAAATATTCCATAGTTCCAATTTAAATATCCTACAGAGGAAATTGATGTAACCTCTGAAGCCAAGAAAAAAATGAACTATGTGGGTTTCTTTTCTCAGGGTTTTGGGTCCCTGGTGATATATTACAGATGTCTTGGCCTCATAAGCTAAATGATTGGAGTTTAGAAAATTCCTTTGTTTCTAATGCTTCATATTTGAGAATATTACTGTATTCAAAGCAATGGTGTGGTCACCTGATTGGAATTTCTCTTTTATTAGAAGAAACTGAAATTGCTCACTGTGAATTACCAAAAGGCCATGTATGTCGTTCATCTGGAACAGGTTAAAGAATTCTACTCATCTGACTTTTCCTCTGTTTATTTCTTACCGTACACTGCTGTATTTGCAAATTATAAATAATAGAAAAGTATATTTGGAGAAAAAATCAAGAAGTATTTGAAGTGACTTTAACTGTCATTCAAAAATTGATTTGTTTTAGTTGATATATAATCACATTCTATTATTCTTCAGCAAATAAAAACAGAAAGCAAAGTATTACTATGGAAATTGATTTAAATGTCACAAATATATGAACATAAAGTTCACTTAAGTGAGAAATTAAATTATTAAAATTACTTAGTTTTTTGAAATTTATAAAATCCTTTAAAACTTGTTTCCTGCAGAAAATAATCTGATAAAATACTATCGAAATGCGTTTTTCTCTGATCTCTATTATGATGCACATTAATGCCTTCTAATTAAATACCTTTCCCCTAAAACTTCCTTTGAAAAAAATTTTGGCTAAAAGCGCAAAAGAGGAGTACTGGAAACGTACTCATTCCACTGGTCATAAGAATGAGGAACTCAACAGAGTTAAGTGCTCTTTATTAATTTTACTAGTCTTATAAACCTACAAATGTATCAATTGATTCCAATTAACAGAAACTTTGTTGGAATAATACATATTTTTTATGTTAGACATACTAAAAATATAAAAGGTAATGATTTCTTACCATTCCTTTGTTTATCGATTCTGTTAGTAACAGGCATGTTAGTGGTGACAGTGGGTGGTGTAGTACTAGGAGAGTTTACAGTAGCTGGTAATAAAGATGAGAAAGATGTAATTTTGCAAAGAGCACATGACAGTTAATTTGGATAAGCAATCTATAATTAATGCATTAAAATATATAGGGGAAGAATGGAAACCATTTTGAAATACAAAAGACTCCAAGGTTGCAATGTATAAAATGAAGCAATGCTTTCTATGGCACATTAAGAATCAGTACACATGGCCTTTGATGCTATAATACACAAGGGTCTGGAGCAAGCACAAAGTGATGAGAGAAAGGACATTTTGATTCTAGATTCTAGACCTAATCTCCATTAACAAGCTGGCAATCACACAGTAAAACACTAAACCCTTCTAGAACTTGGTTTCCTGAGTCTGTCAAAAGAAAAAGTTATAGAAAGCAGCCTGTACGAATCTGCAGCTGGAAAGTTATCTAAACTAAGTTTGCCTAATACACTGAGACTAGAGAAAATCTCAGAAGAAAAATGTACTTCTTCTTAAGATGAATGTAAAGAAAAAGACAAATGAAATGCATAGACTAAGTTAATCATTTAAAGATTCCAACAAGTTTACTAAACATTGATAGATAAAAAGTATTTCACAGGGCAAGCTTTATAAGGGAGACATTTTCAAAGTATTATGTCAGATGTCCCAGGTGAGAAGACTTTTAAAAATAAAAATAACTTTTTTTTAAACTTCAGATGAACTAAACAGAATTATAGATTTTTTAATTTCATATAACAATTTGAAAACTACACGGAGATCATGGAAAAAAAAACTACTTGATGACTTAATTTCCATAGGGTGTTGATTAATAATAACATCAAAGAAATAATGTCTCCAAAAGGAAAACAAAGATAATAATGAGTTACCCCACCCCACCTCCTGCCTGCCCTACTCTCACACTGGAACCATAGACGAGAGCTTAGGTTTTTATTTCTTCAATCTCACTTCTAACCCCTGTCACTTTTGTGCTATGATCTTCTTAATAAGAGATCCAGCTTTTACAAAAGGCATGGCTGTGATTCTTAATGTGGTACATAGAACATGCTACTTCATTACAGAAGTATTTAATAGAATAAATAGATGAAAAGGGTCACGGATAATTAGGAAGAGCAACGATAAAATAAAGCAAAATATTTTTATTATTTTAAAACTTGTATAACTTTAATTATGTATTATTTAGCATGCAGCTATTTAGTACATAACATATAACTGAAATACTGACCATGATATATTAAGCATCATAATAATTAACACAGTTACATTAACATTAGTTCACTATAACCATTTTAATCTTAAGATTTAAGTTATCTTGTCATCATAAATTGCCTTATGGCCTTATCTTAAGGTTAACTGAATAGTCAAATTAATTTCCCTCTTTATTTTATAGATATGAATACTTCTTCAAAGTATTGTACCACTGTATTTATGCTGGACTTTTTGAAAGTCCAGTATATTCTTGAGAAGACATGGGGGAAAAATGAAACCAATCCATATTTAATAGGATATAAATTCACATTTTTAAAATTCAGAGCTTTGTGGAATTGTGGTTACCCATGGTGTGAATGCATTCTTTCTCCACGCCGTACTTACTGTGCACCCACACAACTAAAACACATGCAGAAATTCTTCTGTTTTGCTGTTTTCTGGCTTTCCAAGTGAAAATTCAGATACAAATCAAAACCATGACAACTACATTATCCAAAATTGCAAGTAGAAAGCAAAGAGATTCCAGAGCACGGTGTGGGCTCCCTACCTTGACAGAGGGTCCCCAGGTCTGCACAGCTGGCCAGTTCTGCTGCCGGGAGCGGGATCAGGTAGGAACCTTGATCAATACAAAGAGAATATGTAAGTTTGACTTATGATTTAGTGATATTATCCAGAAAAATCATACGGTTGATGTAATAGAAGCAGCCCTAGAAGAGTCCACCAGTAATTCTTTGATATCAAGAAAGTCTCTTTAGGTCACTGTGACTTAATTTTCTCAAATGTAAAACCAAAGTATTGAAATTGTCATCAAAATCTTTAACTCAACTTATCAGTCATCACACATGAAAAGAAAAGCAGTGCCACTGCCCCTTAAAGTTTGTGCAAAAAGTTCAGGGCTTTTTTGTATAATAAATTTTAAGAGTTTGGGTGGGAATTCATACAAATAAATAATACAAACAACAAGAATAAGTTTCAAAAGTGAAGTTAGATATTATGAATTACCCATAAAATGCAGTTTTGGTTCATACATCCTAGCATATGCTATTTGTAATTCCAGAAATATGTTTCTGTGACTTCAATTCAGTCTCTGTGTCTTTTTATTTCAAGCTTTTACTAACTCATCCTCAGCAGGAAACGAGTTTTGAGCTGATTTTTTAGTAGAAGTAGATTTTCATTGTTGCACTAAATCTCCCTCTGACAATTAACAGACTTTTTCCAACAGCTTGAGTCTGAGAAAAATTGGCTAAGCTTATAACAAAGCATATTGTATCACAAACATACAAAAATACAAATATATATGTATATGTGTGTATACACATACATATATATACACATATATATCATATGCACGATATATTTAATTTTAAGGGACATTTATATAATAGTGATTTTATTCTAATAAACATTTCAAAACTTTCCTGTGGGAATGTGAGGGCACAGCTCGTGCATGAGCTAACAAAAGATACGTAACTAGGTAAACAGTATGCATAAGCAGAAAATAACCTAACAGTTTAACAGTCTCTCCAGAGGCATGGTTTCTTCATCCTTGATACCTCAGGGCACTTGGCCCAAGGAAGGAATCATGATACTTCAGAAAGGCCTGATCTTACAGGCAGGCTATGACATGACACTGACTGGCAAGAAGCTCTTGTCACAGACCTTTACACATTCATTCAACAAACATTTACTTATCGCCTACATTATGTGAGGTACAGAGGCCAGAATGATGCTTTAAGCTAAGTCGCTGCTCTCAGGGAGGCATGAAAGGGAGATGGCGTCACAGTTCTAAGTGCTATTAGGGAAGTGCTCCGAAGGTGGCAGTGGCCCAAAGGAGGATGTGACAACAGCTTGGTAAGAAAAGTGAACAGAAAATCCATTTCAAAGAAGAAGGCCCATGAGGCACAGGAGGCTGTGAGAGAGCCAGGTGTAAGAGAGTAGAGATGGGTATTTTACTGGCAGACAGAATTTCTAAAACAAATACCAAGGAGGCACTGAAATGGTCTGTGCACCCAAGTCACTGGGCATTGCTAAAGTAAAAACTGATAAGGACGATCAGATACACAAACAACGGATAGCTGCTGTAAGGCTTTGGAAAATATCAACACCATGAGCACTAGAACCCTCTGTCTTTTTTCCAGTGGTTAATTCCACACACTGGAACCTTGAGTGGTGAGCACTCAAGGTTGTAAACCAAAAATGAACTTCTAGGGCCCCCCACAACCATCTAAATGGACTCCTTCTCTTGGCCAAGGTCCCTCCAGAGTTAACCTGAAAATCGAGTTGCCATGATGGAAGAGAGGGTTGGACATGCCTCATTACACCCCTTCAGCACTAACATCAACACAGACCCTAAGTCTGATATGAAACATTTACAATCTATCCTCTGTGAAGCCTGTTACCTGAAGGCTTCATCTGCATGACAAAATCTTGGTATCCACAATCCTTTATTTAACCCAGACATTCCTTTCTACTGATAATAACTCAATCGTCAATCAGAAAAATTTTAAATCTACCTATGACCTGGAAGCCCTCTCCCTACTACTTCGAGTTGTCCCACCCTTCTCCAGATTGAGCCAATGTAAATCTTACGTGTATTGGTTGATGTATTGTGTCCCTAAAACATATAAAAGCAAGCTGTACCCTGACCATCTTGGGCACATGTCATCAGGACCCCCTGAGGCTGTGTCACGGGTGTGTCCTTAACTTCGGAAAAATAAACTTTCTAAACTAATTGAAACCTGTCTGAGATATTTTGGGTTCACGAGGTGAATTAACATTGTGAACTCTTTTTTTTTTTTTGAGACGGAGTCTCGCTCTGTCGCCCAGGCTGGAGTGCAGTGGTGCAATCTCGGCTCACTGCAAACTCTGCCTCCCGGGTTCCCGCCATTCTCCTGCCTCAGCCTCCCGAGTAGCTGGAACTACAAGCGCCTGCCACCACGCCCGGCTGATTTTTTGTATTTTTAGTAGAGACAGGGTTTCACCGTGTTAGCCAGGATGGTCTCGATCTCCTGACTTCGTGATCCGCCTGCCTCAGCCTCCCAAAGTGCTGGGATTACAGGCGTGAGCCACTGCGCCTGGCCTGCGAACTCTTTCTTAAAGGCAGTGAGGGAAAATAAGGAGGAGGTAGGCAAGTAAATTATATTTCATTTGAAAACAATCATTTAGATTCTACAACCAACAGAAGGGAAACAGAAGCAGGACTACTACTAATAATTCAGCCTTGATATCATAAGTAATAAGGATCGACAGAAAGAGATAGATACAGATACAAGAAATTTAAAGACAGAATGCGTAACATTTAGCAACTAATTAAAGACAGAGGAAAAAAGGAAGAATAGAGGACGTTTTGCTAATTTCCAACTTGAAAAACTGGTACATATAAAAGGAGATGGGAAATAATAGAAGAAGAGCAGACTTAGGTGGGGTAGGGTAAACACTAAGTCCAGTAACAGAAACTGAGGTGCCTGTGTGACACCTAGACGCAAAAGTGTTTTTGTAAGAGGTGTAGCCAGGAAATCAGAAGCTATACAGTGTTTGGGATCACTGGAGATAGACTGTAGATTTCAGAAGGAAACAGGATGGAACCACAGATATTTCTATATTTAAGCATCAGATATAAGAAAAAGAGCTACAGACTTACAAAGGTAAAAACAGCTTTTACAGAGGTGGTTTTACATAATTTAAGATAAGAAAGTTTAATGCAGGATATGGCAATATCAAGAATACCAGAAAGGCCAGGAACGATAAAGAATGAGAAGACCTTTAACTTTGACTTGGGATTTTGGTAGTACCTCTATAGAAAATAGTTTGAGTTGTGTGGGAATGATGAAATCTAGACTGCCAAGGTCTGACGAGTGAATGCAAGAAGAGGAAGCTTGGCTGTGAAAGGAAGCAGAGAGAGGAAGGGGGAGTTTTAAAGATTGAAAACTTAAGCAAATGCACGATGAAAAAAGAACATTCGAGGAGGCAGAAGTTAAGGCAGGACTGAGGTGGAATTTTGTCTTGAATGCTTTTTGCCCATTATTCCCTTGCATCACATTTACTGTATGCCCACTTTTTGTAGGACCTCCCTTTTGTAGGTACTTATATTTTGTAAGGGACTTCCGCAAACTAAAAAGCCTTTAAAGTTCAGAGACTAATGAAATCTCAGCCTCTGTAGCATGCAACAGAGGAGACCCTGGAGGGAGTTCCTGTGGTTCTCATATTACACACAATGTTGGCAGTCAAGGGCTTCTTAGGCCACTTCTGGCATTGATACAGTATCTCTGGAAGACAAAGGGAGATAAGGGCTCAGTGTTGTGGGAAAGCAGTTTTTAGGCAAACTACATTCCCACTAGTATGTTAAAGAGCTTAGAGGTAAAAATAAGAAAAGAAAATCAGAAGAGCTATGATTTAGAGCAAGATATTTAACAATTTTCTTGAACATTTCATCAGTTTCATCGCACAGTCACAAGTGTAAATTTCAATATGTAGCATTCTTTTATGGGAAACTGCAACACTTACTTCTCAGTATTTTAGTTAGCTGTTCCTTCTGGGGAACTTCTGGTTTAGCAAATTGACATTGCTTTAAATACTCAATAAACACTATTTTAATATGACCCAATATAACAATAAAAAACAAACTGGAATATTTTTAAGTAAAAATGATATAAATACAAGTGACTAATTTAATTAAAAGGAAATTAAATTGATAAATGAAAACTTGCATTACAACACACCAAAATAAACAAATACATGAAATATCAAAAGTGTATACAAACTTTATTTCTACCCAGTTCCATTTTCAGCATATCTGCATAAAAAGTCAATATCACAATCAGTTTTCTTTGGCTGATGGATTTACACATCAGGAGGTTGTTAAGGAAGAACAAACAATCCACTCTCCTGGATAATGATATGTTTTATCATCAACCAATTGGTTTTAGAATATGATCTGTATGTGTTCACTCATTTTCAAGGCTACCAGAAAGGTGTTTTCAGGTGTTTACTTAATATTAATGAGAAAGCCAAATGTCTAGGCAGATAAAAAGGGGCCCCCGGAGAATCTCCCACCCACCTCACAAGTGTTTACATCAGATGCTTTTGTGCAGATGAGGAAACCTCCCCAGGCCTTGCCTGAGCCTGCCCACAGCGGACTGGAGCCCGACTTGCGCACTGTGGGAGGTGGGTGGAGCTCCGGGGAATTCATGCCTTATGCAGGGGAGGAGCCTGCTCTCTCCAGCTCCTGTGGGGACCTGGGAATCAATCAGTGAGGTGGAGGGCCTGTTAGCAGGCCTCCATCTCACTTTGCTGAGCTTTTTGTTGTTGTTTTTGTTTTGTTTTTCCTTTTTGCCCAATAAAGTCCTGCTCTACTCACCCCTCAATGTGTCCGCGTGCCTAAATTCCTAGTTGTGTGACAAGAACCTGGGTTCTAGCTGAACTAAGAAGCAAAGTTCTACAACATTAACAGCAAAATTTAGAGCCAAGTTTTCTTGAAAAAAGTGTAATCACTGGTAACAGGCAGTTGAGGAAAAGCTCTAAAGCTGTTAATCCTTCTCCTCTGTTGTTCTTTCCAAATTATGCTACTGAAAGGAGTCACTCTATATTAATATTTACACAAATTGTGGTAAAAAAGGCTGATGTGTAGCCCACTGCTCCTCTCATGCCTACTTAATAATACTGCAAATAACTGAGGAGCAAATCCTCACAATAAGTTGCAATAATAGAAAAATAAAAACAGTAATTCATTTCATTTTTTTCTTTGCAGTTGTTACTAAGATGAATTTTTCAACTTTTCATAAATAAATATATTTAAAGTGGCTTTAGTCATCTATGTTCATAAAGAGTTTGGGCATCCTCAAAGTATAAAGTCCTTTGTAAAGATAAAGTGATTTTATCTTAATTTTATTATTTAAAAATGATTTAGTGATCTAAAAATATTACATTCAATCATTTGTTAGAAGTGCAAGGGAGGAGCCAATAATGAATTTAAGTTTTATAGCTATGAAGAACAGAACTGTAATGATTATGAAATGGTAAAAATTCAAGAGTTGATGAAACCTTAGCAAACTCTGTAAAAAATCCTAGAGAGGGAAACAAAAGTAAGTACAAATCCAGAAATTTCAGAAAAGAATAACAATAAAGTATTTATGAAGTGTGTCTTATCTCTACATCCACAGTAGCTAACCAATGGAAGTGCCTAATAAATGCTTGTTAAAATAGATGTAATTTGTTTGAACTTAGACTATTCATTGCATTATACTGTACCACTCCCTCAGGAAAGAGTAGTAATCAGTAAAATAAATAAAACTTGTAGAGAAGGCACTGTCTGTTCTTTGTGAAAATTGACGGACATTAGCCAGTATCTAAACTTGAATCATTACACAGGCAAATAAATACTTGCACCTATAATCAAAGAGTCCACTAAAAATTTATCTATCCATAAGGGTCATAAAACTGAATGTGTTTAATAAAATTGTTCTAAGAAAAATGAAGATGCTATAAAACGAAGAAGATTTACTGCTAAATAAAGTATTTCGTTTTTAAAAGGATTGACAGGTTTAACCATGTTTTTAAAAATCTGCTGAAAATTTCCTAATTAAGGTACATTTCCCAAATATTTTTTAGAAAAGTATAGGAAAACAAAGTCATATTCTAAAATTGTTAGAGTATTTATTAATAATATATCAATTTTATTAAGGCTAGGATGTTTAAGATGTGAAAAAAATGACAGGACATTTTAATGTTGAATTGAGTCAGTTCAATTCTACTATGTTACTTTCATATTAAAATTTATTTACCAATATACCTTTGCAAAATCTATTTATTTTTCCATCACAAATTAATCCTGAAATAAAAGCTCATACTTAGCAGACATTGTCCATTCAATGGAATGTTAGAAATAAATTTCTATTCTCCCATTGGTTACTGTACTGATTAGTTTGTTGGAAATTATAACCATAAACAGCAAGATGCTTTCATTTTCTGGAAAAAAAAATGAAAGGTTAAAATGTTAACAGGGTACACTTATCAAAGATTTGCTTAGCTAACAAGCCTTGATATAATCTCTGTTTACAGGTATTTCCTGTCAGTTAATGAGTGACTTGGGCTCTTCAACTCCCAAAGCTGATGATTAAGCAGCAGGAAATTCCCTCTCCCATCATTTCTCCTGAAACACAGTCCAGGACATCTGAATGTCTGGAATGTGAGTGTTTAACGTCATCTTGGAATGGCAAGAAGATCACTATAAAAGTTAAAAAGACTCAAATATATTGACTCCGTAAGTTCACACTACCCTTTTGACAAAATTACTTTGAAAACTTATAGATGACTAAGGTACATGAGTATGTATTTGATGCACTCCGATAATCTTAAGGCTTGGGAAAGGTGTCTCAGGGACAGAGTTTAAGAAATTATGAGAACTGCATGATCTTACTTAAATGTGGAAACTAAAAAGGTTGAACTCATAAAAGCAAAGAATAGAAGAGTGGTTTTCAAGGGCACGGGTAGATGGGGCACAGGAGTTGAGAATGTATGGGTCAAAGGATGGAAAATTTCAGTTAGACTGGAGAAATACATTCAAGAAATCTATTGTACAACATGATGACTATTGTTAATAACAATGATTGTATACTTGAAAATTGCTGAGAGATTTTAAATGTTCTGTCTACAAATAAAATAAGTACATGAGATAACAATGAAAGTTAATTAGCTCAAATTAGCCATTCCACAATGTATACCTATATTAAAACATGTTGTATACCATAGACACACATTGTTTTTATCAATCAATTAAAATAATTTAAAATAATTTTTTTAAATGAGTATTCCCAGACCTAAATACTAGACAAGGAGACAGGAGACACATGTTAGAGCCCACCAACTGCCTCTGCCACTTTTTTTTTGTCTAAGCTTCAGTTTCCTGGCCTGTATAAAAGGAGTGGCATAAATCAGCATTCCCATTTAAAAGCCTATCAGGGCCAGATGGCAATCTAAAGACAAAAAGGGGGCCGGAGTGGGAAGAATAAGGGGTTGCTAAGGACTGAAGTAAACTGGGAAGCCCCTTTGAAAGCAGCAGCCACCATTTAGCTCCAGCTGTGTCAGCCATGCAACTATAGTAGCCTAGTGTATTCTGTTTACCAGAAAAATCCAAAACTTCATTTTTATGTGAAATCTAATAGTTTAATATCAGAAATAATTCACCAGTTAAAAGCACTGTGTGAAACAAATGTAAATGAACAGGAACAAATAAATGCTACCACCACCACCCATGTCTTAGGGCTAAACTAGCCTGTGGGTGATTGGTTTGTTTTCCCTGGCTGAGGAGCTCTAACAGGTCTTTTCTAGTGCTGTTCAAAGTATGTGGTTCAGCAAAGTGGACTCTTATAGTTCTTTAGACTAGTTTCAGGGGTTGGCAAATGTTCTCCTAAAGGGCTAGATTGTAAACATTTTAGGATGGCGGACTATACTGTATTGATCACAATCAATTAACACAGCCATTGTAGCACAGAGGCAGAGAAAGACAATATATAAACTAATGGGCATGGCTGTGTTTCAATGAAACTTTATTTATAAGAACAAGGGAGCTTAGTCCCAGCTACTCAGAAGGCTGAGATCAGAAGATTGCTTTAGCCCAGGAGTTTAAGGCCAGTCTGGGCAACATAGTAAGACCCCAAACAAAAAAAAAAAAAAAAAAAAAAAAAAAAAAAACAAGTATTAAAAAAACATGTGTGCTGGGTACAATCCCTCATGCCTGTAATCCCACCCACTTTGGGAGGCTGAGGAGGGAGGATCACATGGGGCCAGGAGTTCAAGACCAGCCTTGACAACACGGTGAGACCTCATCTCTACAATAAATTTTTTAAAAAATTAGCTGGGCATGGTGGTGCACACCTGATGTCCTACCTACTCAGGAGAGCTGAAGTAGGAGGATGACTTGAGCCCAGAAGTTCAAGGTTATAGTGATCTCTGATGGCGTCACTATAGTCCACCCTGGGGGACAGAGTGAAACCCTGTCTCTAAACAAACAAGTTAACAAAAATGCATGGCCTGTTACAGGCCCTCCTAATTTGTCAACTCTGGTCTAGAGAAATTCTTAGAGAAGCTTAGGAATCCCTGTAAAACTGAATCATACTTTTTCACAGTTAGGTATCCAGGAAGTATTGTGGGAAACAAATATTGTTTGTTTGAAACAAATATGTTAACACACTACAAACCTAGTGTTTTCTCACAGAATGCACTGCTGGCCAGAGAGATAGCTCTTGGACCTTCATACTTCTCCCCTGGGCAAGAATGAGCTTGCCTATCCTGGTACTAAATCTCATATCTAATCCTGTTTATAATGAATGACAGTCTAATTTATACTGGTTAGAAGAGCACAGCTCTAATACCAAACTTTCCAAGTTCCAATCCTGGCTTGGCCACTTACTAATTAAGTGACCCTGGAAAAGTTAGTTAATCTCCATGTGCCTCAGCTTCCTTATTTGCAAAATAGGGTCAATTACAGAACCCGTAACATGGGATCTATGGTGTAGGTAATCAATCAATATGTGTTAAGTGCTTAAAATGACATTTAGTACAAAATGTGTGTTCAATTTAAATATAATTTAAGTATTAGCAATTATTAACATAGCCATATTTGTTTTGGTTGCTGACATCTTCAACATATTGTCCCATAAAAAGGCAAATATTAGAATGGTCTATATTATGACTTTTTAATAATGTCCCAGTATATGGTGAAAAGAGACCCCTGAATTAAAGACAGTCACCCAGAATGTAGGAAGCACACCATTCCCTCTCCTTATTCTTCACTGTCCCATAGCAAACATACACACCTGACTTTCTCAATTTCTTCTCTGACAAAAGACTTCTCAAGGAGTCCCTGAAGGTCTTTTCTAGCTATCCTAACAATGAGAGAAGATCTTAGGGAACACCACCAGCTCTTATAAAGCTCTGCAGTTCCCTTGTGGAACAGGGTTGTGTTTATCTACTTTCCAACATCCTGCAAGGAAATATCTTTCAAATGACATCACTTCATAGCCTTTCCACCACCTGTAGGAGTGCCATGGACCACACGAACAGGTGGGTAACAGGAGTTCTCAGGCCAGAAGGGCAGGCATGGGTCTGAGAAATTGGGGGGTGGCCTTGAGTCATCAAAAGGGTGCTACTTTGCTCAAAGTGTGGGAACAAATTCCCAGTAAACTTCCTTCCAAAGTCATATACAAATTACTTTTGAATACTAGGCTCCTTCTTCTTCTTTTTAATTGAGAGTTATGTCTGTGACTAAAATGTATATATTGTCACTGCCTTAGATTTAGTCATACGACATTTAAAGTTGATAATAAAACTTCTACTTTTTGTGTTTGAATCAGTCCTATAATAAAATAAAGCCTTCCAGAATTAACTTTTGTAAATGGAGAATATTAGGTGGAGATCCATTTTAATACAATTTTTATCACACAGAATTATTTCTCAAAATATTCTGCATTTAGCTACTTCCAATAATAGCACATTTACAGTCTCACAAAGAACCAGAGAGAGCACAGTACTTGAAACAAACTATAAATCCTCATTTTTAAAAAAATGGAGAAAAATGTTCAAAGAAAAAATGGATAATTCCTGATTAAGATTTTCTATAAAATGGACAGTTTTGATATTTAATACTGGCTGAGTAAATACTATTCTCTTAGGTGATGGTTGTTTATTTAAGTCATTCAATTGAAATTTAATTCCAGGATGATAAAGATCAGTTTATAACTGTATCACCTTTGTGATTAAAAACAGTAACTGGGTTGGGCATGGTGGCTCACGCCTGTAATCCTAAAATTTTGGGAGGCCGAGGTGGGCCGATCACGAGGTCAGGAGATCAAGACCATCCTGGCTAACACAGTGAAACCCCATCGCTACTAAAAATACAAAAAATTAGCCGGGCATGGTGGTGGGCACCTGTAGTCCCAGCTTCTTGAGAGGCTGAGGCAGGAGAATGGCGTGAACCTGGGAGGCGGAGTTTGCAGTGAGCTGAGATCTCACGCCACTGCACTCCAGCCTGGGCAGCAGAGCGAGACTCTGTCTCAAAAAAAAAAACAAAAAAAAACAGTAACTGGCCAGGCAGGGTGGCTCACGCCTGTAATCCCAACACTTTGGGAGGCTGAGGTGGGTGGACCACTTGAGATCAGGAGTTCGAGACCAGCCTAGCCAACATGATGAAACCCCATCTCTATTTAAAAAAAATACAAAAATTAGCCAGGTGTGGTGGTGCACGCCTGTGGTCCCAGATACTTGGGAGGCTAAGGCATGAGAATTTCTTGAACCCAGGAGGTAGAGTTTGCAGTGAGCCAAGATCGCCCCACTGCACTCCAGCCTGGGCAACACAGTGAGACTCTGTCTCAAAAAAAAATAACAATAACTTACTTATTAATTTCTTTTGTTTCAAGCCTAGTGTTAACATTTCTATTTGAGACTCCACAATTATAACTGTTGTTATATTAGTGATAAACTCTGTGATATTTTATGACATAGGGAAAACTTAAGAATGGTAAAACCAAATGTCTTGATGGAGCATGCATGGCTTATAATCAAATGTGTGCTATAAGAGCTGAACAGATGACATTTTAAAAATTAAAAGAGCTTTTTAGTGACAACATATATATATATGTCTATAGGTGTGAATATACATACACATACATTTGTGTGTATGTATAATTCCTTGTTGACAATCATATTCATAGAATAATGCTAAAAAAAAAAAAAAAAGCAATACGCTACAAACTCACCACAGCTTAGGTTGCCTTCAGCTTTCAGAGCTAGGTTTGGGATATTCCAGAAGTCATTTTGCCAGTCGACTACATTCCCCTTCACATTACAGCTGAGGTTGGAGAGGATTTTGGCATTCATGGTAAAATTCCAAAGTCGAAAGTTATAAATGTCCCCTTTTAGAGAGACAATTTCATTTTGACTGGAGCCCAACAACAATTTCCCATTCCCAGGAATAACTTTACTAAGGGTAGAATCACATGGAACTGTTTCATAGTTTCTTTTGAAATTTACACCAATAGACCCCAAAGAATTATTCCAAACAAGGCAAAGCTGCTCAAAGCTTTCTGCAAAAATGTCTTCTTTTTCCTTGACAGGTAATGCATTGTTCAGCAAACATTTTGAATCAGAAATGGATAGAAAGTAGCCATTCTTGGCCTTTCCAAAACTAAGCAATTGTGTGAAGGATGCATTTGAGTAGGAGAAAGCTGTCCAATCATTGTCTTCATGGCCAACTTTGGTTGCTTCAAAGCAGAGTGTGAAAGCACTGAGCTCTGGAATGGAGACGCTTTTTGCAACAGATACCTGGTAAGCATCTGATGTCTGGGGTAAAATGACTTTTTGATTCCTTAAGGACACGGCAACTAGGACAAAACATAACAAGAAAGATAAACCTGTTAACTTCAGAACACAGACTAATGTGATGCAAAACATCAAGCCCTCCATCGCTTTCTACTAGTTAACGTTTTACCTACCATTTGCCCCATCCCTCCCCTCTTACTCATCCATCCTCTGTCATCAGCCCATTACCAATTGCCTGATATCAGTAATAATAATAAGAAATTCTACTCATTTCATCTCTAGTTATGATTGGATCTTACACCTAAACTTTTGAGTTACAGCCAGCGAAGTTGATAAGTATTTTTTAATCCTGAAACTAAGAAATTAATAATTTAAAAACCCCAACTACCTAATTAAGGAAATAACTGGTTTCAGGAAGGCTTTGTTTATACATTAATATTTTCAAAAATGCTACTTTTCAAATGATTTCTAAACATAAATAATAGTTCTTCTTTTCATTAATGATTACTTTTCACTCTTTCCAAACATTTCTGTACTGCCATCTCCCTTTCAGATACTCTATATCCTCCTATTTTTTCTGCCATCATCAGGCTGTTTTAGGAACAAATACAAAAATAATTCTATTAAGGGGAGGGAGTCTAGTGAAAAGTCAAACAAAGTGGATATTTAAGGTATCCAGGCATATAAGCTAGTTTTTGAGTAGTAGAAGGCAGACCATGGAGTTTCCTACTCCAGCTCTTCTGGGTAGTGGCCATGTGACCCTGGGTATGTTACTTCATCTCTCTCTACCTTTGTCTTATCTGTAAAATGGGCAACAATGGCACCTATTGCATATACAGTTAATAAGAATTAAATAAGTTAATATGTCCAAAGCACAGAGCAGTGCCAGTACCACAGCAATAAATAGCAAGTACTATTATTGTAATAGATGTGCAATAAATTCAAAATAAAAATGTATTCACCTAATCCATGATACATGCAAAATTATTACATAATACAATAGATTTAGCCCTATGCTAATATAATAGCCATTGTGAAACTAATTTGAGAAAGAAGTATTTCTCCTCAAAAATACTTTTTAATACTGGTTTCATATGAAAAACTGTTTGAATATATTTTAATATTCAGTACATCAAGAATAGTTCTATAATAAAACATCATTTTAGTATAACTATTCTAGTAAAAATCTATGATAGAATTTAAAGGAATCATGGACTTTAGTTTACTTTTTAAATATAAAGCAGTTTATAGGTTCACTTATGCAAAGAGACACAAACAATATGAACCAGTATTCTACATGCATTGTTAAAATTAAAAGCCTAGAAATAAATATCTCCATCAACATTTTATTAGTGATTATGGCTGGGTGGCATTTGTATAGGTAATTCTAATTTGCTTTTTTTGTTTTCCAACGTCCTATATTTTATCATTTTTAAAACATTATTTTGAAAAATTTAAGCATGTGTGTTTTAACCATGGCAAACACAAATAAATAACTCCACAATCAAAAAACACAATTTATAATAGTGAGGGTCAGTCATTTTCATAGTTGTACCTTTCTGTTTTTACTTAGAAAGTTCAGAAGAAAAAAAAGTATAACTAAATCATAATAGTCATTTTTATAGTTGTACCTTTCTGTTTGTTTTTACTTAGAAAGCACAGAAGAAAAAAAAACAGTATAACTAAGTCTCATCATATTGAAGCTTGAGTTTCTTTAGGGAAACACAGGTTTTAGAGAGAAAGATTATTTAAATGTTATGTTGTGCCAGAATATAGAAAACATATTTAATAAAAATATGCCTTATTTCATTCAGTTAGCCATTTTCAGGGGGCTTTCCTCAAGCTGTGTTATTTATTAGCTTAAACTGTTAATAGCTTGTTAAAAATTTACTGTTCATTTTCTGTATTTGTTCCCTACCATAGTTCCTTAGAAGGACAACATCATAAAACCCAAAATAAAATGATTTCTAAATAGGGATGTTTTAAATTTTCAGTGGAAAGATGTTAGAATTACAGATTTTAATTATTAGCCGTGGAATATCTACAGTGTCTTCCAAGCAGCCTTTAAATGTTCCGCATATAAACAATATAAAATAATCCAACTCTACTGTAACCAGATTTTGGATCTGGTAATTATATTTTGCTAACAAGAATGCTCAGAGAATATTAACAGATTCTTGCCCTTAAATCCCAATCCTAATCATTCACATTCACATAAAAGAGCATAACTCTGTCTTCTGGTCCTTGTGTTTACTGCAGAACATGTTAAATAAAAGCAGAAGGTTGGCATTGCCTTTGGTTTACATACCTCTGATGTAGCTGGCATTGAAACCTTTCTTCTGGATGCTAAAGTCACTTGAAAAGGACACATGCATCTCATTCGCACTTGAGTTAAATGATAGGCCTTTGGCAGTTGCTCCACAAAATTTAGTCTGGCTCTCTCCATTATCAAGGGATAATGAGTCATAAATGCAATTGGGAGCTTCTTCAATGTCAAAGTCATTAAATGTTATCTGAATGATATAACCGGTGGGGGCTCGGAGCGTCCACATGCAAGCCTGGCTGTTTGGGTAGTCGTTAGGGTAGCATGGAGAAGCAAAGGTCCCAGAAGGGTTGGACAAAACCACTCGGCAGCTGGCACATCCCCATACTGCTGGCCAGACAAAAGAGAGACAGAGAGAAGGGCTGGGTTCAGATGCATGCAATAAACTGAGAATACCACACACTGGGGACAATCAAGCAGTAAATATTTAAAAATACCAACATACAATCATAAAAAATAAACAGAAAATGAAACCTTGAAGAGAAAAAGAATTATCAATAGAGCAAGAAAAAGTAAAAGAGAAATAAAAAATTTTAATGCAATGATTCTTAAACTTGGGAGGTTATACAGTCTGAGAATCTGTTATGCGAACCCTCTCCAGTAAAATGAGCAGAAGCCACACACGTTACACACAATTTCAAGGAGTACAATGAGGCCTCAGGAGGCAACAGTGAATTTCACAAAGGTTCACTGACCCAGGCTAAGAATCTCTGCTCTAGAGAGTAACTGAACTGGGGTGGCAGGGGTTACAGAACCATAAAGATAGTGCTCAATATTACAAATCATGGATATAAAGGAAGAAAAACTCTTGGAAAATAAATAATTCAATAGACAGCTACCAATACAAAAAAATAATAAGCTATCTTCTGGCAGACTGTATTTTTTTTTCTGAAATTCAAATAAATAGCATCACCTTGCAAACATGGCTTATTTATAGTTTTGAAAATATGTTCACTTATCCCATTTGTTTGTCACAGTTGGTAATTATATGCTTGTGGGCTCATCTCATTTACTCATTCATTTAGTAAATATTTATTGTGAGTCTATTATGTGCCAAGCACTATTCTAAATAATATATATCAATATCAATGAGCAGGAAAGACAAAATCTCTGTATAAAGGAATATTTTTTGATAATAAATTAATTTTATCAAAATTAAAAATGTCTGCACTTCAAAAGACATTGTTAAGAGAATGAAAAGACAAGCAGATTGAATGAAAATACCTACAAATCACAATTCTGACAAAGAACTGATATCCCAAATATACAAAGAACTCTCCAAATTTGGCAATAAGAAAAATGGGCAAATGATTTGCACAAACGTATCATCAAAGAAGATATATGAATGATAAACAGGTATATTAAAAGAAGCTTATCATCATTAGTCATTGGGGAAATAAAAGTTAAAACCACAATGAAATACCACTTCACACTTATTATAATAACTACAATTTTTTAAAAGCAACAATATCAAATGTTGACTAAGATGTACAACAATTGGAGTTCTCATACATTGCTAGTGGCAATGTAAAATGATAAAAACACTTTGGAAAACTGTTAGTGTCTTATAGAGTTAAACCTACATTTACTAGCAATCCCACTTATAAGTATTTGCCTGATAAATGAAAACATATATTCATATGAAAACCTGTACATGAATTTTATAGCAACCTTATTCATAATTGTGCAAAACAAGGAATAACATATATGGCAGGGAATACTCAGCAATAAAACAAAATGAAATATTGATACCTGCAACAACATGGATTTTTTTTACATTATTATGATTACTTTTATTATTATTTCATAGACACTTTTTTTATTTTATTATTATTATACTTTAAGTTTTAGGGTACATGTGCACAACGTGCAGGTTTGTTACATATGTATACATGTGCCATGTTGGTGTGCTGCACCCATTAACTCATCATTTAGCATTAGGTACATCTCCTAGTGCTATCCCTCCCCCCTCCCCCCACCCCACAACAGTCCCCGGTGTGTGATGTTCCCCTTCCTGTGTCCATGTGTTCTCATTGCTCAATTCCCACCTATGAGTGAGAACATGCGGTGTTTGGTTTTTTGTCCTTGCAATAGTTTGCTGAGAATGATGGTTTCCAGTTTCATCCATGTCCCTACAAAGGACATGAACTCATCGTTTTTTATGGCTGCATAGTATTCCATGGTGTATATGTGCCGCATTTTCTTAATCCAATCTATCGCTATTGGACATTTAGGTTTGTTCCAAGTCTTTGCTATTGTGAATAGTGCCGCTATAAACATACGTGTGCATGTGTCTTTATAGCAGCATTTTTTTTTTGAGACAGTCTCGCTCTGTTGCCCAGGCTGGAGGGAAGTGGCATAATTCTGGCTCACTGCAACCTCTGCCTCCCAGGTTCAAGCAATTCTAGTGCCTCAGCCTCCTGAGTAGCTAGGATTACAGGTGTGCACCGCCACGCCTGGCTGGTTAAAGGATTCTTATACTTCAGTGTTGGACCTAAAGGTAACCACAAGTATAATGACAGATAAAGGTGGGGAAGAAAATAAAGCAAAGGATAAAGAGAGACTGAAATGAATGTTAGAGATGGTGGTTCTCCAAAGAGATGACATTTGAGGAGAGATCCAACTGAATGATATGAGGGAGTGTGCCATGAGCACACTAGAGAACAGCACCGCAGGTCACAGGAATGGAAAAATTAAGACCCATTGTAAATGAACATTGGTTTTTCCCATGGAATGTAAGTCCTATGAGATCTAAGATCATGTCTCCTTTGCTAATCACTATTTGTTCTCAGTATAAGGTTCACAATAAATATTAATTGAATGAATTATGTAAAGAAAAACCCTTCTGAGGTAGACAGGGGAAATGCTATTATCCCATTTTCACTAATGAGAACAGTTAGGTTCTTCTCAATTATTATTTATCCACCAGTTGGAATCAGAAACCAATGTCTAATATCTTCCTCTCCAGAGATGCTTTTGCAACTAATATTCACATTGCTTTTACATATTTATGTAAATGAAGGCAGTAATCTCATTTATTCAAAATACTGGATAAATTGCCATTAAATGGACACATAAACTTACAAACAATAAAATACTTTAAACATATTAATGAAAATAACTAAATTTATTATATCCCTCCCTCTTTTACTGAGTTGACTAGAACGCATATACAATAACATTTCTTGAAAAATGGTAGTTACTACAAATACTACTATTCTTTATGATATGGTGGTATATTCAAGGACTAATTCAATGTTTTATACAGCTCAAATGAGGTTTTTCTCTTCTCTGTGGCCACCTTGTATTACTCAATGTTTCACTTTGCCAACTCTGTCCCCATCCATTCTTTTTAACTTGCCCTCCTCCTGCTCTTCCTCCCTAAGTCTATGACATCTTGTACAAGACCGAAGACAGACAATGGAAAATAAATGATGATCATCAAGTGTCTGCCAAATGCTTTCTCTTATCCATCCCTGCAGCACCATGTTCCTCTGCTTTGTAGTGCTATTCAGAGGACTTGTGTTACTTCCATTTGTGAGATGATTTTCTTATTGTAAATCTTCTTCCACTACTTTGTAAACTCAACAAGCAGAGGGTGTGTGACTGTCATATTTGCCATTCTACTCTCCAGCACCGCACAGCACCCCTAGCACATAGGAGATCTTCAATAAAATTTGCTAAATTTATGAACAAATTAGTAGCTTAAATGAAGGGAACCACGCCTAAATTAAAGAAAGACTCCATGCAGTATAACCAAGTCAAACAAATTCTAAGTCTGAAAAGAAGATACAGTACATGTGCTCTGGAACATCTCTTTGGGTGGGGTGTTGGGCTGTTTCTTCCAATTATATCACTCACAGCACAGGACCGAGATGACTAGGACTTTCTGAGAAGTTCAGCTTTGTGTTACTTTGCCTTGGGCTCAGGAGAGAGAAGTAATCCTAGTAAATTAACAATAATTTATCCAGTTATAGGCATTGGAGATTAAAAATAAAAATATAAAGGAAAATAAGCAACAACCTCTGTCATCTCAACATGCAGACAGGCAGCATCATTTTTCCAAGAAGAGATGCCATCCTTTACATCCAAGACCCAAGTTATGTACATGACTTCCTTTATCCTATATATTATCTTTGCCAAATTCTTCCCTAAGAGCTGAAGAAAGGGTTTAGGAAAATTTATTATCATTATTAATTTTTAGAGACACTACGGGTATCTCTCTGTCACCCAGGCTGGAGTGTAGTGGCCCTCGCTGCAGCCTCAAACTACTGGGCTCAAGCAATCCTCCCACCTTGGCTTCCGGAAATAATGCAATACTGGCCTGAGCCACGATGCCTGGCCAAGGGTATAAGAAAGTTAAATTTGACTGATAACACTGTGTAATCTTTAACAAGTTAATTTATCTGTGCCTCAGTTTCTCCACCTTTACACCGGTGATAATAACAGCAACCACTTCCTAGAGTTATTGGGAGGATAACATGGATTAATATCAGAAAGTCCTGGAAATTGTGCCTGGGACATAGTTAGCACTAGTTAAGTGTTGGCTATTATTAATAATTACTATAACACAAAATCAGTGCCTTAAAAATTTAAGAGAGGTAAAACAGCACACCACTTTAGTAGAATCTCTTTTTTCCTTAGGCACTCAGAGGGATAGAAAAAAGATAAAGATGACACTCATAACATGAATTCAGAAGAACATTTGATACATTCTTCCATATGATTCTTACCTTCAGTGGCTAGACAGCATTTAGAGATAGTGCTACTAAATAATAATTATCTTAAATAGATGAAATGTCAATTAAACTAGACACAGTATCATCCTCTTCATTATACTTATAGAGCAATTCACAATAACAAGCTTTCACATATATCTCATTTAACATTATAATAACTCTGAGAATTATTACCATCTCTATCTTTAGAGGAAACAAATGAGGCTAATATAGATTGGATAACTCGTACAAAGTCACACATCTAATTGATAGTAGCACCAAAATTCAAACCAGCCCTTCTGAATGTAAGCCTAGTATCTTTCTAGGAAAAAAAAAAAAGTTGCCACAATTAAACAAAAAACACAGAACAAAATGGTGAGCTCAAGTACTTCTTTAAAAGACATTTTTAAAACGGACAATTTCTTAAAAATAGTTTCATAGCCCTAAAATAAACATATTTTAAGAAACTCATTTGGAAACATTTTAATAAAGAATATTAGGAAGTATGAAATATAGTGCTTTGAATTTTCCAATTTGGAGTAGTCAAATATCACTGCTAATTGATTCCTATACTATGAGCTAGCCTAGTAAGTAATTACTTTGTTCTCTCTTAAGAGTCAGGGCTACCTAATTAGATGGTTACTGAAGTAGCCACTGAATGAGGTATTGGTAAAATCCGGATTAACACATATTCTAAAAGCTACTCAACTCAAAGCATCTGGCTCAATATATTCTCAAAGACAGATATGGTAACATATTCTTACATATAATTTAAAAAAGCAAGGTTTTCAGGTAATCCAAACAAACAACAAACCAAATTCCACCCTCGGTTCTTGCCTATGCTTACAAATATTTAGCAGTAATTTACTTGTGCGTATTTTTACAAGTTCATTTTTCAATGAAACTCTAATCTATAATGAAAAGTCTTCCAGTCATGCCAAAGCCTAATTCAATTGATAAATAACATTTTGATATAGATTTAATAATCATTACCTTGTGAGGTTTTTTTTTTAATCTCAGATTTGGATTCTTACTCTACCTTTGCCACAAGTACTTCTTTATAAAATCCAAATGCCTATTCTTTAAAATCTCTTTAAAACAAGAATTTTAGATCCCAAGAGATAAACCAAAATGGAGATCAATTTTAGCTTCTTTCAACACAGATTTGTGGATGATATTGAATAATTGCTTCTTCTAGACTGTGTTAAATGGTGAACAAAATGAATTCATTTAAGTAAATCTTGATCTTTATTTGAACATATATAAAACTGCAGCTAATGAGCTTGTAGAAAAACCTGGTCAGTGAAAATTATCTCCAGAAAATTTAGTTTAAGTTGCCTGCTGAGTCTGCATTTATTCAGTCATTATTTGAATTATCCATGAGGATATATTAAGTTCTAACACATGAAAAGCTCATTTGTTGCTTAAAAATATTTAAAATATTTAGTAGTCTTGGTGGCTTCTAAAAATTAAACCTAAGGGCCAGCAACTAAGAATTCTAGAATCAGTTCTAATACCTAAGTCAGCAAAGAACCAGGATAGCCACATACCATTTCTCCAGATCTAAGTAAATTGCTGTCAGATGTAACATCATTGAAATGTAAAATATCAATAACATTTTAGATGCTGGCATGTATTAAATGATTGATAATATGCAGAAATGGACGACTCAAAGTAAGTTATTTTAAGTGATTTCAGACCACTATCCAGATTTTTCAAGATGGCATGGAATCCAACGCAATCTGGCTGTGACATCTGTGATTCTGTTAATGTGACAGACTTGGCAAGCATCCCCACCACCCTCACCACTCCTCCTCAAGCTCTGCACTCAAAAATAGCATTTCTGCACTTGAGGAGGGTCTTTCTTAAAGCACGGTTACATTGGTCTTTCCAGTCCCCTACCAGAACTTCTGACAGACATGCCAGGATACCAGTTCATTCACATACTCCTCCTAAAACAATGGTTTCCTGAATCAACCAGATAATTGTTTCATTTCCCTCTGTAATGGGTCAACCCCAAAATGTTCTTTGGAAACACCCTGAATAAGGAACTACTTCAACGACTTAAGCATGAGTTCAAAAGGGTACCGGCTTACTTGAATCAGTTCAATCAAGTTTGACATTGCTAGAAAATGAACAAGATGTTGAACTGAAGTTTCCTTGATGAGGCACCATTAAGACTGACAATTTTTTGAATTTCCAAAGATACCCACATGCACCACACCCTCAAACACATCTCTTTCTTCTGTAATACTGTTAATGTTTAAACTTTGAGTTCTGTCTTTCCATAATCACGTTGGCAAGAGAACATTCCATGTCTGACTGCAAAAGATAATACTTTCTGAAGATCCAAACAAATGAACTGTTGTAAATCATTCCAGAGTCAGCCTGTTATGTAGATACACATCACTTGCAAGAGGCTTAGACACACAAGCACATGGGTATGCATATGTACACATACCCACACATATTTTCATGGGAAACTATTCTCTCTTAAGCAATGGTTGAGGCTTTTCCAGCTTTAAAAAAAAAAAAAATCTAAAGGCAATGAATAATTTGAAACAACATAAACTGCATGGTCTATCACCAAATCTACCTCCTGGTTAACATATTCATTCAAGTTCCTTATTCTCTTCCTGCAAACCCCCAACTCTGGATTAATCCAGCTGTGGACCTTCTTGCTCACGAATCCATAGGCCTCTGAACTCAGCTGATAAGAACTTACAAAATTTCACACAGTGTTTATACTAAAGCAGCTTCCATTTTTATTTCGCTCACCCTCTCCAGCATTGGATGCCTCTGAGCACACACAGCTTCTGGACAGTCTCTTACCCACAAATTCTCCATCCTCTTCATTTCCTTCCTGCCCTCTCAGCCCTCTCCAAGCACCGCCTCTGCTACTCTTGCCTTTACAATCTTTTCTGTTTGGCCAGAGGACCTTAGACAAGAAGCACAGGCGTCACCCAAGAGCTTGGTGACACACAGAATCACCCAGACCTACTAAACAAAATTTGCATTTAAACAAAATTCTCGGATGATTAATAAGCAAGTTAAACTCTGAGAAGTACTGCTTTAAATAACAGTTTACTACAGAAGCTACTCAATCTTCATAGGTACAACTTCTCCCAAGAGGATCTGCTCCTCTCACAGCTCTTGCTGTCATCTTTATACTACTTGGTCCAAGGGGTAAACGCCTGACCTGAAGGGAACCAAACTATAGGCTTTGCTAATCAGCCAAATGCTATCTTTCTCTGAGAATTTCAAGTTAGAGACACACACAACCAGAGAATGACAAAAGGGATGATGACGACATTATAGAAATTCAAAGGCAGCAGCTGCCTTGGCCACTTGGAAATACAGGAAGCTGAGGGGCTAGAGACCAAATGTAGAGGCTGGGCGTGGTGGCTCACACCTGTAATCCCAACACTTTGGGAGGCTGAGGTGAATCACAAGGTCAGGAATCCAAGACCAGCCTGGCCAACATGGTGAAACCCAGTCTCTACTAAAAATACAAAAAAATTAGCCGGGCGTGGTGGCGGGCGCCTGTAGTCCCAGCTACTCGGAGAGGCTGAGGCAGGAGAATGGCGTGAACCCGGGAGGCGGAGCTTGCAGTGAGCCGAGATTGTGCCACTGCACTCCAGCCTGGGTGACAGAGCAAGACTCCGTCTCAAAAAAAAAAAAAAAAAAAAATTAGCCAGGCCTGTAATCCTGTAATGGCACATCCTGTAATGGCACATGCCTGTAATCCCAGCTACTTAGGAAGCTGAGGCAGGAGAATCGCTTGAACCCAGGAGGTGGAGTTTCAGTGAGCTGAGATCACACCACTACACTCCAGCCTGGGTGACAGAGAGAAACTGTGTCTCAATAAAAATTAAATAAATAAATAAAAGAAGAGAAAATGTAGAGCACAAACATGAGAGAAAACCAGACTTTTGAGAAACAGAGGGGCTTTAATTCCTGCCATTCCACATCCAGTAATGAAGGGTAGGAGCTGTGCCTTGTGGCCTGTCCTTGAATTATATGACAATAATTCTTATTATACCTACTGCTCTACTACTTTACTTGGTTTTAGTCGATTTCTGTTTGTTGCAACCAAGTGTGCCTCAAGCCAGTACTCTAATAGAGCTCTCCTCTATGTTCAGCTTTTCTTTATATATACTCATTCTCTCTGGCTAATCTCATCTGAACAAAAACCTTCATTATACCTAAATGTTCATCACATACATGTGCTACTGAGCACCATATCTGAGCTTTGCAAATACCTACTCAATATCTTCACTTGGATATCCCATAGAGCCATCAGTCCAAACATCATTCCTCAAATAATTTGTTTTTATCCTCCTTATAATTGTTAGCAGCATGAACGTCACCCAAATTAGGACTCTGAACATCCCTTCTCTCTTCTTTCTCCCACATCATCTCAAATAATTTGCCAAGGGCTATGTCATTTCTTTTATTCATAGTTGTTAAATCTGCTCCTCATCTCATTCCCATAGTTTAAGGCCCTGTAGTTTAAGGTTCTCATCCTTTCTCTTTTGCATGCAAGTTTGGTCTCCTTGTCAATACTCCTTTCACCTGCAACTAACTCATCCTCCACATCACTACCAGAAAGATCTATCAATATCCAAGTATGAAGGTAAGTTTTCTCTAACTCCAAATCTTCTCTGGGATCCAACAAGACAAGTCCCTTGACTGACATACACAGCACTCCTTATTAGTCCTGTTCACACTTCCTGTCTCTTCTCATCTCCCCACATCCCCGCACTTAAAAAATACTTACTAAACATTTATGTGCCTGGCACTATGCCAGGTTCTGGAAATACAGTCATGCACAAGATATAATCTCTGACTTTATGGATATTGGAAATGCAGATAAATAAGTAGATTGTGATCATACAATGTGATAATTGCTCTGATAGAACAGGTGCTCTGATAGAACAGATAAGTGCTATACTATAGCCTGGGTTTAGACTTCATAGAAACAGTACCATTTCTAAGCAAATCAAGAAACTGAGATGTAAATATGCAGCTTGGGAGTGAGCCAAGTAAAGGAGGAAGGCAGAGACAAAACAGAAAAGAGTGTTCCAGGCAGTGAGGTCAGCAGGTACAAGACAGCATAGACTGTTCAAGTAACTTAAGATTTAGTGCAGCTGGAGCATCGTATGTAAAGTGGGGAGAAATAAGAGATAAAGATGACAAAGTAGGCAGAGATAAGATTTTGCAGGATTTTGCAAGCCATGCTAGAGAAAATGAAAAATTATACTAACAGCGGTAGGGAAACTAAAAAGGTTTTAATTTGGAGAAGGTAAAATAACTGGATTTTTGTTTAGCATTTTTTTTTAATTTTTTATATAGGGTCTTGCTCTGTCTCCCAGGCTGGAGTGCACTGGTGCAATCATGGCTCACTGAAGCCTCAACCTCCTGGGCTCAAGCAGTCCTCCCACCTCAGTCTCCTGAGTAGCTGAGACCACATATATGCACCACCATGCCCAGCTATTTTTTTTTTTTAATTGTAGAGGGGATCTCATAATGTTGCCCAGGCTGCTCTCAAACTCCTGGACTCAAGTGATCCTCCCACCTCAGCCTCCCAAAGTGCTGAGATTATAGGTATGCAGGCATGAGCCACTGCACCAGGCCAGCATAGATACTTTTTTTTGAGACAGAGTCCCACTTGGTCGCCCAGGCTTGCATGATCTCGGCTCACTGCTGCAACCTCTGCCTTCTGGGTTCAAACGATTCTGCTGCCTCAGCCTCCAGAGTAGTTAGGACTACAGGCAGGTGCCACCATGCCCGGCTAATTTTTGTATTTTTAGTAGAGACGGGATTTCACCATGTTGGTCAGGCTGGTCTCAAACTCCTGACCTCATGATCCACCCTCCTCGGCCTCCCAAAGTGCTGGGATTACAGGCGTGAGCCACCGGGCCCAGCCACAGATACTTTTTAAAGCCTTGCTCCTTTTTACATAAACAATATAAAACTACCAGTGAACAAAGATCCTTGTAAGAATCACTGTAGCCCAATTCTAAGGACCTGACAAATGACAAGAAGAAAGACAAAAGCTAGCAAGCTGCACTGACAGTTTGTGGAAAGAACTTAGCAGTCACAGTGGCAAGGCAGATTTATTCTACAAGGACTGAATTCACTGAAGTGAGCCTAACTGCTGATGATAAGACAGAAAAGCAGCAAAGTGACTACTCTAATGTTCATCAAAACTTTGTCTCATTTTGATCTTATCTGTTTTATTACACCTAAAGAAAGGCTCAGGAAACTTAAAAGACACACACTCACCTAATGTTCATCTCACATGAGAATGTCACAGAAAATCTTTCCATATGGATTACCTAGGCAGCATTGCAGGGTGGAACAGGTTTATGTTGGAATTAACCAGAAAAATATTGCTAAACACTACCAACATAACTAGAGAATGTCTTAGCCTCATAAAAGCTAATTGTAGTTCTAATATCCATGAAGGCAATGATGTCATTACTGGCTAAACAGCACATAACTAACTTCTTGAGCACATGAAAGTAGCCAATGAGATATCTATATAAAGTACTGGGAGCACACATGACTCACAGTAAGATGCTCAAATAATATTAGTTTTCAGTGTTGTGACTGTGGTTGTTATTAAATAGCAAAGCATGTTAGCCATATTTTAGTTTGTTCATTAATTAATCTAACTTACTGAGCCCCTACTTCCTTTCACGTTCAGTTTTCTTTTAGATGTCTTTACATATGGTCACCAGAGGGTTATTGCTTCCTATTTATTCCATGTTATGTGGTGCAGGTGAAGGACCTGAAATTAGTAGCTAGAGGAAATTTTGGGTTTACAAACTTGCCTTCCCAATAAGTTGGGAGAATATATTGAGAAAAAGATGGCAGTGGCAGGATAAGTGTGCTTGTTAGCTCAAGTTTTCCAAACGGGCCTTTAATTTGAGGGCATAAAAAAAACTCATTCAGGTTTGTGCACATAAATGGAAGCAGTTTAAATAGCCAAGGTTTGGAGCAAAGCAAATTATAGGTGCAACCAGCATAATTTTCCCCTTTATGGAACACTTTTTATGTAAACATCTTAGTAATAAGAGCTGATGTAAAAATTCCATAATACAGATTTTTTTAAATAATTTTTTTCAAGAAAACTTTCCATTTTTACATGAACAGCTTGCTTATATATGCTATCTATCTAATGCTTTAAATTAATTCATCACTAGAATTAGTTTTCAAAGTATTTATAAAATGTTAACTTTTCATATAGATCTCAAGTATATCAGGGGAGTATGTATGCATGAATGAGAGAGAGAGAGAAAGAGAAACAGATTTTCAGCAAACTCTGAAAATGAACTTTAAAAAGTTTTCTTCTATTTAAACTATCTTCTATCTAAAATCACAAGATCTAGCTAAAAAAGATTTTTTATTATTGTGGAAAAAATCACTGTGGGAAGGACAATATTATTATGAATAAACTAGAAGCTCTCTCGAGATCTTCCCCAGACCTAAACTTACACAAGATCATTTCTTTAAAATGTGAATACAAGCCATATGAATCCTTAAAACATATTGTTGTGAAACACAATAACATCTGGAGAGGGAGGGAAATAAAAATAATAACTAACATCTAGTAAGTGATTACTTTGTGCCAGATAAGAGAAGAAAGACTAAATCACCTTCCTTTTGAAGTAATTCATGCTTATGTGGTTATTTGGCTATGTTAGAGGTGAGATCACAGTGGCTACTGATCTTGGTTCCTCCATTAACAAACCATGTGACCTTGAGGTAGTCACTAGGCCCCGAGGTTCTGATTTCCACATCTGAAGAAAAAAAAATCCCTTTTGGCTCTAAAGCTCTACTATGGGTGGCAGATTCAGGTTCTGACACATAATAGAGCCTCAATTTTTCCCTTTACTACAAAAAAGTTTCCAAGGAAGTTATGAAGACATATGATGCTTCACTAAGGAAAGGAGTGCCCTGTATAGTTCACAGGGTTATGAAGCAAGAAGCTCTTTTTTTGTGTTCATGAGACTTTGTGTTCATTTGTCCACTTTGGAGCCATAAGCCTGAGTCCCTAAGGGACAGCCAATACAGGTTGCATACAAGTAGAGCTAATGGTCAGCAAACATCCTGACTTCTGGGGTACATTCCTACTGCTCAAGAAAATTTCCACATCTTGCTAACAGTACTTATTGTGCTATTTTGAATATTGCTGGCTTAGAATTACAGAGCAAGCTTTGACAGATTGTGAAGATTTAGAGTGTGGTTACATCAGGAAAAAAATCATCTCCTTTCTACTTAATATAGCTGCTTTAGTGTGCTCTTGATGCCTAACAGCTTAGTTTACAAAAAATAGCTTATTACTTTTATAAAGTTAATAGAACTATTGAAAAGCAAGGTTGAATTTCGGTTTGCCACATCACTGCCAAAACGTTTATCTAATTTCAAATTGCACTGGGCTGGGGGTGAGGCAATGTATGCATTAACCTCATAGAGCCTCTGGCAGGTTATGTACAAGAGACAGCTCACTCAACTTCCTATCTTTCAACTGCTTTACCTATGCCCCAGGGGGCCTCCACATCAATCACAAGTTTGCGGCAAAAACATGCTTGAAAAAGTTCACGAAGTTCACCAAACTTTATAATTATAACTTTCCACGACAGTATAAAAATCGACTTGCTTACTGTCTTCTTTTAGCCAGTCATATTTTTAAACTTCAGAAAAACGGCAGAGTAGCTTGTTCTCAGTGGGTGAGTAAAGTCACACCCGCAGGCAAGCCTTACAGAAGGCCAAACCACAAAAAGTGGGTGGGCTGGGTGGTCTACAGGGCACACAGTGCAGCATGTTTCCAACAGGAGGCACAGACCTAAAAAGAGAAGCTTGTTAGTGCCCCCAGAGGTTTGAATGGTGGCAAACCTCACTCCCTGTCGCTGGAGAGCAGAGGTGTGCTCAGCTGCATTTGTCTGTTCCTCTCACTATCGGGGGGCAGTTGAATGATCATTCAAAATCTCTGCAAAACTGCTTCTATGCTCTTGATTATCATTTAGCTTTGTAGTGGTATTTGAGAGAAAGAGAAATATTATTTTAATACTTAGATTCCTTCCATGATCCCATTTAGAATATCAAGTAGGGATGTTCTATGGAAAGTCATTTTGAAATAATAATAGGTATATTATTATTATAACCCTAAAATATAACACAGTATAGTCTCCCCACTCTCCATGAAAACACTGATAGCTGGGAAGACTGAGCCCCAGTGATTACTGAAATTATACAGGGAGGTCCATCTTACAGAAAAATTGAAAGGGAGATTTCAAAAAAAATTGCCAATTTAGAATTTCAATATAAATACAAAGTTTTAGATACAAATATATTGCTTCTCCAGAGAAGAGTATCTAATGGGAAGACTATGTGCCATTTTGCCATCAAACCTCAACCAGGAAAAGATGAGAAACCCCAGGTTTTTGGTTAATAGTGAATTAAAGTAAATAGGAGATGTTTGGATAATAGATCATTCTACAAGTTATTCGCTAAGATAATCCGAGTTGAATCTCTATTCAAAGAAATCAAAATGATTGTCTTCTCCCGATAACATAATCACCAGACTTTCAGTTTTCAGGATGAACAAGGCATCAGGCATTTTACCGAAGGGCCATCCAGCCAATGTTGTACAGCTTCTAAGTATATGAACTGTTAGTTCCATTATGCCAACTGAGCCAAAAAAATTTTTAATAAAACTTGATTTGCTTGTGAATTAATGTTAATAGTTTACATATAGGCAATTTTGTCTGAAAGGAATAGCTTTTAAATTGTCAAAAACATTTTTTTCTGTAATATGTCCCTTTTAGGGATATCATTTTACAATGTTTTACAGATTTCTTTTCTATAAAACTAAGTCATAATTCAAAAGCAAACAATGCAGATGAACTTCCTTGATAACTATTTGTCTTATACAAATAATCAATAAGAAATATAGGTATCACACTGAATTTAAAATTCAGGCTAAACTCCTGGCCAAAACACAAAAGAGAATGTATGAAATGATTTCATAGATGACTTAATAATGTATAACTGACAAATTGAGGATTATATTTGGCCATTAAAAACTCAGACAAAGTTTTTTGGTTTTCTTTGTTTGTTTGTTTGTTTTTGAGACAGAGACTCGCTCTGTCACCCAAGCTAGAGCACAATGGCACGATCTCGGCTCACTGCAACCTCCGCCTCCCAAGTTCATTTAAGTGATTCTCTTGCCTCAGCCTCCTGAGTAGCCGAGATTACAGGCCCATGCCACCACACCCAGCTAATTTTGTATTTTTAGTAGAGATGGGGTTTCACCAAGGTTTTTTTAATGGGAGAAAATGAGAAGAGCAAAATCTAAAAATCATTTGTTTATTATATTTAAATATCTGCTTGGAGGAGGGCTGAACATTAAACATCTATAATTCATATAAAGCTATTCTGGACACAAGTCTAAGTTTCTATTTGAACTGGTTTCTAAGTTGCTCCTATCTCAACATCTTTACAGCTGCTCTCTGCATGTAAAGTCTCCATATACTTGACTAGAAATAGCACATTGCCTGGGTGGAACTTTCTGTAATGTTTCAGCTGAAAGAGACTACTGTCCTCTAAAGCACATTATTCAACAATTAGATTTGGGCTGCTGAAGCAAAAGACAAAGACAGCACTATATCCTATCTAGTTCTACCCATTTGCTTCATGACGTCATTTTTAGGTACAGCCTTTCAATTCAAAGTTTGATGTTTTTATACAACTTTTAGTGATGTAAAAGCTATGTAAGAAGATGTGTAAATCCTCCTCTTGGGGCATACTCTTTTCAGAAATATAAAAAAGAAACATGAAATCTCATTAAGTTAGATCAACTTTTTAAACAAAACCATTAATCGATGCAAATTTTAATGTTAATGAAATTTTAATTTAAAAAATACATCAAATTCTAACCTACTTGATACAACATCCAAGTAATATTAATATAGTAATCCTTTTGCTGTCTTTGTTAGATTTTTTTAAAAAAAGAAACTTTTTAAAAAAGAAAAGATAATGTCAAGTCTCAATTGATTTGATGCAAGATTTTAGGGAAAGGCTGGGAGGGAGACATCCTACACTAAGAATGTTTATATAAATATAAATCATGACTAAACCATTGCAAGATGATTGGCATCTTGTTAAACATCATTAGAATAACATCATGGGAGATTAAACTGTCACCTTTTCCTCTAGACCTCCTGTAGCAATTGGTGATAAAGAATGCAAAGAAATAAAGTAAAATTTATTTTATTTTAAATAAAATAAATAGTTGGGTGGGAGCCTTTAGCTTGGGTGGGAGCCCATAGCTTGGGTGGGAGCCTTTAGCTATCTGTTTCCTCTTTGATTCTCTGGGGATTATCCAATAAAAATGGAAGTAGAGAGAAAAGAAAAAACAGCAAGTGTGTATCTCCAAGATGACCCACTTAATTTGAGTTCATACTGTGACACTGTGTAATGCCAATACACAAAGTTATAGATTTCCTTCATCTCACATAGGGAAAGGCTTGGGTTTGTTTTTGGTGGAGAGAGAGAAAGGAGAGGGAGGAGATCTGAATACCGTGTGGCATGCCCTCTGAAATTTAGGATTGCTTTCCTTGGCACTCTTCATCTAATTTTATTTGCTTGCTTTCCTTGTCAGATACTTTTTTCTTAAGCACTACAAATTCATAAGAGGAGACAAGTTTTTTAAAAAGCAAAAAAAAGGGGAGAACTATTATATGCATATACACAATGTATATGCCTTTTGGATGCACATATATGTTCATACAATTTTCCTGTGGTCAGGCAGCATGTCTACTTGACATGTGTATTTCAAAATACATACAATATCCAACATATATACTTATACAAATATATATGTTAACGTTACAAGATAATTTTTTCTACTTTTATTTTAGGTTCAGAGGGTACACGTGGTTTCTCATAGTGAAAAATTGTGTGCTGCTGAGGCTTGGGGTACAAATCTTCACCAAAATACAGAGCATAGTATCCAAGAGGCAGCCTTTGGACCCACGCCCTCCTTCCATCCTCCCTACTCAAGCAGTTCCTAGTGTCTACTGTTCCTGTCTTTATGTCCATGTGTATTCAATTCAAGCTCCCACTTATAAGTGAGAACATGTGTTATTTTTGGTTTTCTGTACCTACATTAGTTCACTTAGGATAATGGTCTCCAGCTACATCCATGTTGCTGCAAAGGAAATGATTTCATTCTATTTATGGCTGCATAGTATTCCATGGTGTACATGGACCACATTTTCTTTATCTAATCCACCATTGATGGGCATCGTGGTTGACTCCATGTCTCTGCTACTGTGAATAGTGTTGCAATGAACATACATGTGCACATGTCTTTTTGGTAGAATGATTTATTTTCCTTTGGGTATATACCCAATAGTGGGACTGGTGGGTCGAATGGTAGTTTAAGTTCACCAAAAAATCTCCACACTGTTTTCCACAGTGGCTAACCTAATTTACATTTCTGACAGCAGTGTATAAGTGTTCACCTTTCTCTGCAAACTCACTAGCATCTGTTGTTTTTTGACTTTTTAATAATGACCATTATGACTGGTGTGAGATGGTATTTCACTGTAGTTTTGATTTGCATTTCTCTAATGATTAGTGATGAGTATTAATGGGGTTGTTTTTTGCTTGCCAATCCGTTCAAGTTCCTTATAGATCCTGGATATTTGACCTTTGTTGGATGCATAGTGGATGTTTTCTCCCTTCTGTAGGCTGTCTGTTTATTCTGCTAATAGTTTCATTTGCTGTGCAGAAGCTTATTAATCAGGTCCCACTTGCGAATTTTTGTTTTCACTACAGTTGTTATTGGGACTTGGTCATAAAGTCTCTGCAAAGGCCAATGACCAGAATGGAATTTCCTAGATTGTCTTCCAGGGTTTTTATAATTTTGGGTTTTACATTTAATCTTTAATCTATCTTATGTTGATTTTTGTATATGGTGTAAGGAAGAGGTTCAGTTTCAATCTTCTGCATATGGCCAGCCAGTTATCCCAGCACCATTTATTGAATGGGGAGTCCTTTCTCCATTGCTTGTTATTGTCAACTTTGTTGAAGATCAGGTGGTTGTAGGTGTGTGGCTTTATTTCAGGGTTCTCTGTCCTGTTCTATTAGTCTGTGTGTCTGTTTTAGGGCAGTACCATGCTGTTTTGATTACTGTAGCCTCGTAGTATAGTTTGAAGTCTGGTAGTGTGATGCCCCCACTTTGTTCTTTTGTTTGTTTGTTTTGTTTTGTTTTTTTGAGATGGAGTCTCGCTCTGTCGCCCAGGCTGGAGTGCTGTGGCGTGATCTCGGCTCACTGCAAGCTCTGCCTCCTGAGTTCTCCTGCCTCAGCCTCTGAAGTAGCTGGGACTACAGGTGCCCACCACCACACCTGGCTAATTTTCTGTATTTTTTTTTTTAGTAGAGATGGGGTTTCACCGTGTTAGCCAGGATGGTCTCAATCTCCTGACCTCATGATCCACCCGCCTCAGCCTCCCAAAGTGCTGGGATTACAGGTGTGAGCCACCATGCCCAGCCTACTTTGTTCTTTTTGCTTAGTATTGCTTTAGTGATTCAGGCTCTTATTTGGTTCTGTATGGATTTTAGAATAGGTTTTTCTAATTTTGTGAAAAAATGATGTTGGTAGTTTCATTGGAATAGCTTTGAATCTATAAATTGCTTTTGGTCAGTATGACCATAAGAGATAATTGTTTTTTAATAATCAAGATTTTTCTATGGTAGAAGAACTGATCAATTTGCTTGCTCCCTCCTCCCACTGATCATGATAAAAGTTAAACTGAATTCCACTTGAGGATGAGATTATATTTGATTTCATATAATATCCTTGTCTCACTCTAGTCACTTTATATTTATTCAGCACATACTTTGCATAAGGCACACATTATAAATGTTAAAGAGGAAATGGATTTCTTTAGGAAAGACAGGAAGCCATAGCAGAGTACGATAAACTTCCTCACACAGGTGCATCATGTACCAGTTGCTGAGTTTATGAGTTGTTTCATCTTGAACCACCTGGATCTCTATTGCCAACAGCATTTAGTAGAATATTACTGCTGGTATAAACCTTATAATTCATCCACCTTGTGTGCTTCATTTTTAAAATGTAAAAGCCAAGGGCCAGAGATACCAATTGACTTGCCCAAGAGGACACCACTAATTAAAATCAAAATGAAAAGTATTTTTTCCCAACTATAACAAATGCAAATATTCTCTAATGTCTCTATGCTTGTAGTGAATACAAACATAGAAAGTAAATTTTCAAGTGCCTAAGATGTCTCAAACCATGTGCTATTATCGTTCCACATATAAATTCCTATAACCACCTTACAAAGTGGGCGGTGTTATGTTATCGATGAAAAAAACTCAGATTTCTGTGTATCATTTTTAAAAATCACCTTGCTTATGCAATCTAGTCGGTAGGCTTCTCAAAGTCAGGGATCCTAACTAACTTGGTTTAATCATCATTCAATGGTAAATCTATCCCTAGTGCTGGTAGTACTGGTGGTAACAGTATTATGAATACAATGTTTAAATTTTCTCTACAATCAAAGGATTTTGAGGAACCACAGAGGTTAATCCACCCTCCACCATTTATGCTACCTAAAGAGCAGCTTTATGAAAAAAACTTGAGCTTTTTAGTCAGACAGACTTGCCATTTTTATGTAATCTTGGACAAGTTATTCAACTTCTCTAAATCATGATTTATTCTTAGAAAAGGGAAGACATCAGCACCTTTTTTTTGTGGTTACTCTATGGATTAGTGAAACCCTACATAGAGTGACTTATGCAATAGCCAACATCATGTAGTCATTCAATAATGGTGTTGTAGTAGATGCTGTGGAGCTCTGGCCAGGTCCCTCTTCGAGACTGTACTCATTCTCTCAGCTGCCGAGACTGACAGCCAGTGACAGTACCCTGTTGAGTTTCCCTCAGACTATGGGAAGACTGAAGAGAGACACCTCACCTAGTTATGACTCCTTCCCAGGTAGCTTCCATCCAGTGATTGCTCAAAGTGGGGGGTAAGGTCCAGTCCCCTTGTGCCAGTCTAAGCAACTATGCGGGGCATTCCAGCTACATGGGGGCCTGCAGTATCTGCTGAGGCCGCTGTTGGGACTGTGCCACAGGCCAACTTCTTCCTCTGCCCCATTCTTCCTTCACTTTCCACAGAGGTGTTGGTCCAAGATTAGTCCCTGATCAACCCCCTGCATTCTAATCTCTATCTCAGAGTCTGGTGTTTCAGGAACTTTATCTGCAACATCTGGTTATTTCATTGTCTTATGTTTGATTGAAACAAGAGGCGTTGAGGATGCTCATAAAGAAATGTCTATTCAAAGTGCAGTGATACAGTGAAAACAGTACTGAAGTGAGAAAAAGATGTAAGTTCTGGTTCCATTCACCACCTAACTAGATTGGATCACTTACTTAATATCTCAGCATTAATGCTTTAAAATGTGATGGCACTGTAACTTTGAAACAAAGTTTAGCTTCCCTCATTTTAGAACCCTCTTTAGGCCCAACTGTGCTAGTATTCCCATAAGACCAAGAAAAAAAGTTTGTATTGAAAGAAATTAATAATTACATTTTTGTCAAATCCCAATCAATTCAAAAAATCAAAGATGACTAATTTAAAGATCACCATGTTTTCTTAACATATTTGGAATGCAGAACTTTCCAGATAAGCCTAAACAAGTAGAAATTCATTAATTCACTGTAGAATACAAATCAAAGTAGATTGCTGATAAATGAAATTTCCTACATTCCCATTAAGACTTAACATAAATTTCAGTAAACCAGTTCTTTCTTTTCTATGAAGTCTAAATATCTAAAAAAAAAAAAAAAAAAACCACCCCTCACATTCAAATATTGCTTTGCTCATGATCCATGAATATTTTTGAAGCACATGGAAGAAGTTGGTTACTGAAGTCCACTCTGTATTCACACTGAAGCAGCAGATATTTCTAAATGATGTCAGGAATAAACAGAGGAGGGGTACTTTTTAATAATGTAGGGAATTAGAAAACAACATTTTTCTGTTTTCCTATTTTTACCAATATAAATATACACATTATTCCCTCTGGATAAATGACCTATCTCATGCTTATATCTAAATTTTGCCTCTTCCATCTGATCTTTTAACATTTGATGCTGAGTCTAATTTTAAGAAGGCTAAGTTGATCAAAGTTGGAGTTTCATATTCCCTTTGATGTATTCTCTGGAGGGATTAACAAATACCATTTTAGAAATATACTGTCCTGGAACATAAACCTATCACTCATGTTTGTTTTTTGTTGACTTCTGGTAAGCGGGTGGTATGATGATTCTCAAAACCTTAATTCCACCACCCCATTACCATGCAGCTAATGGGTTCAGAAAAATCCAACCACAAAAACATAATCACAGTAGTTCTCTGTAAAGAGATACCTGAAACCTCATTGATTACGATACTTAAAATGGTCCCTGTGAAGGTCAAATTCAAAACATATTTATGAAAAATAAACCTTTATGTTTAGATTTTAAATCTGTTGGCCAGAAAAAACATGGTAGTTTGGTCTAGAATATAAAAAATAACTAACATAGAAATCCAAAGAATATTTAGCTACTTTATTCAAATAGAAACTCTTGTTAGTCCTTGGGAGCTATGATGAATTATTTCTTAAGAACTTAAAAATCAGATTGTTCTTCAAAGTGTTAAATGTTAACTCTTTTGCATTGAGACAAAAAGACGTAGTCATCTTAGACAAACAGAATCTGAGAAGAGTAAGATTTGACTGTTATCAGACTGAATGTAGAGACATACACCAAGTATAGTAAAAGGAAAGTCTAAGAAGAGCTCAATAGTAATATCTACCCAAGTACTGTACTGGGCCAACTAGAAAACTCCAAGCAAATGACTCAGAATCCTTGTGCCACTGAGAAGATCAAGACTCTCATCAGATGGATACATAAACCTCATTTGGTTTGATAAGATTAAACACTGGATTCATCTCAGTCTTCTAATTCACACTCAGGTCATTGTTTGGTTTTCTACATAGGTGAACTATCTACTCTTCCGGTTCCTCTGAAATATTACTCATTGTATATCAACAAATTGACATTAAAATTTGGTTTCCCAAGTAGAGAGATAGTCCTAATACAGTGATATAAAAACTATGGTAATATTTAGGGCTCTGATCAATCAGAATGGATGCTGATGTGGATGGAAGACAAAAACAACTGAATATCAGCTCTGACTGTAAGCAAACTTTCACTTGTTCAACATCTCTGTTCCCTCTTGGACAGTGACAATGACTTATTTACTACTGTATCTTAAAAGCCTAGTATAGTGCCTGTCCCTAGCCTAAGAATTCATAAATACATCCATACATAAACAAATAAACAAATATGTTATATTAATTTAGATGAATTTTTTTTTTACTTGACTAAAAAATGGCTTTTTTTTAAAAAACATACTTTAAGTTCTGGGATACATGTGCAGAAGGTACAGGTTTGTTACATAGGTATACATGTGCCATGGTTGTTTGCTGCACCCATCAACCCATCACCTACATTAGGTATTTCTCCTAATAGTATACACTAGGTATTTCTCCTAATAGTATCCCTCCCCTAGCCCCCCATCCCCCAACAGGCCCCAGTGTGTGATGTTCCCCTCCCTATGTCCATGTGTTCTCATTGTTCAAGTCCCACTTACGAGTGAAGCCATGCAGTGTTTGGTTTTCTGCTCCTGTGTTAGTTTGCTGAGAATGTTGGTTTCCAGCTTCATTCATGTCCCTGCAAAGGACATGAATGCATTCTTTCTTATGACTGCATAGTATTCCATGGTGTATATACGCCATGTTTCCTTTATCCATTCTATCATTGATGGGCATTTGGTTCCAAGTCTTTGCTATTGTGAATAGTACTGCAATAAACATACACGTGTGCATGTGTCTTTAGAGTAGAATGATTTATAATCCTTTGGGTATATACCTAGAGAAAAAAATTACAAGAAAAAAACAAATAACTCCATCAAAAAGTGGGCAAAGGATATGAACAGATACTTCTCAAAAGAAGACCTTTATGTTGCCAAAAAACATATGAAAAGAAGCTCATCATGACTGGTCATTAGAAAATGCAAATCAAAACCACAATGAGATACCATCTCACGCAAGTTATAATGGCAATCATTAAAATGTTAGGAAACAACATATGCTGGAGAGGATGTGGAGAAATAGGAATGCTTTTACATTGTTGGTGGGAGTGTAAATTAGTTCAACCATTATGGATGAATCTATTTTTAAGAGATGGATCTACTCTTACAGTGGGTTCAAAGTCAAGCTTCTGAGCCTCCAAGACTGATGCTTACACCAATTCATGAGGTGGGGAATACCTTCAGTAAGGTGTCTCAGGAAGGTTTTATTAGCCTTCCTAAAGGCAGCCCACTATCCTAACCCATCCCTGAAGACACAGTAGGGATTTCCCTTCACAGGAACTAAAGTGAGATTACTAAAGTGAACATAAGGAAGAGACCTCAAACAACCCTTAAAAATGCAAACTCTTAAAGTCATCTACTAATGTTTTTTCCTTAAAATAACTTTACATTCTTTGTGTTAACACAAATCTAAAGTATAACAACAAGCTAATTTAATGGATTACTAGCAACCAATTTTGCCACAAATTAAAGTCTAGCTAGTGGTTAAAAGTTTGAATACTGAAATAGTCAAATTTAACCATGTAATAAAGGAAACAAAACTTTCCTTTTCAACTGGTTATACTTTTGCCTCAGACAAATAGCCATGCTGTCACTGGAAAAATATATTTTTAGTTGACTGAATTATTTGATCATAAATTTACATGAATCATAAAAACATCTTGCAGGGTATATTCATTACATGCTGTTAGGGGGAGGAGGAACCTAATATTTATGATTCTGTTCCTTTCCCTTTTGCATGTCAGAAACACCCACTAAAAATTCATGTATTTCACTGACACGTAAACCAGAAAGACTATTTTGAATTCAAACACAGTTGATCATGATGTGAAAAGAACTTCTAAACAAAAAAAGTAAGAGGTTTAATATAGTGTTTAATTTTATATTTACAAACTTTGGGTTAGTATTTTCATCATGTAGACAATGTTTATAGTGATCAGCCAACAAGTATAAGCAGAACAGCCTTGACCATGACTGCCAAAGATATTACGATATTTTTCAAGTTACTTATACTTTACCCCTAGGCTATTTCCTAATTGAAAACTAAAGAAAGATAAGAGATAATTACATGTTTGTATCAAAAAACATTATTAATTCATCAATGAATCTGTAGCACATATTTCTTTACTCTTTTACCACTCTGTAGAAAATGTTTTAGTCATGTAAAACTTGAAAATACAAAATAAATATTCTCACATTTCTCTTGACTTTCACAAGCAACAATATTTTACAATCCAATTTTTGAATGACCCACAATTCTGACCTTTATTGGGCCGGTTGGAATCTTAATTCTCCTTATGTCCCATTCCTCTCATCCTATGTTGTAGCCTCAGTATTTGGAAGTACTCTGTATTTGAAGTGGCAGTAGACTCAGTTTATTTCCTAATATTCCCAACATCTGAGGAGATTTTTCAAATATCCCTGTAGTCATCTACTTTATCACAAAACAACTTGATAGCCACAATTGTAGACTCATACTGAATATCAGTATGTTAGAAATGTTAAAAGCTGTGTCTGTGTATCTCCTCTGCATATCCTTTCCATAAACTCTTACCTACCAATTATTGCCTCAAATAGAATAGAAGCAGAAGCTTTTTTCTTACTGTTTTAAGGAAGCCAGCTATTTTATGAAAAATTTTTGGAGGAAGAAGTACATATTATTGTATCACCTGATATTAGATTTCTTAAGAAAAAACATCATTTAATGAAGTAATTATAAAAGTTATATTGCCTGGTCTTAGAAATTTCCCTCCCTTAATTCCTAGAAATCAGAAGCCTTTAAATGTTCATCCACACTGTTTTCTTTAAAATATGTTTGTAAGGAAATGCTAAGTTAAGTTGCACACTCTTTAAGGCTAGATATTTTCTTATGAACATTTACAACAAAGTAGACATGATCTAGAACAGTTCTGTGTGATGTGCTACAACTCACGTCAAATACTCAGATTGTATTAATAAAGCATTTCAAAAATCTTTTTACTACAAAATTATAGCATAAAGAAAAGCTTGCTTATATTGAACATCACATTGTTAGACACTGTTTTCTCAAGTATGTATTTGTTTTACAATTTTGAGCTCACGTAATATTTTTCTTATCGCTAATACTTTGGAAACAAAACAATCAGTGACACCATCTTAGGGAAGGATTTTTTTTCACATTTCACAGAGTAATAAATCAAGAATAATAAATCATGTATTAGCATGTGAACTGGATCTTTCTGACTTCTCTCTGAGCACTCTTTCAGTCTTCCAACCAAAAGAAAATCCAGTAGGAACTGTAACTATTGTTCAACAGAAAGATATTTCATACATTTCATTTAGCATTTAGATAAGCTTAAGAAACAGGAATTCAGTGTTGTGAACTTCAAGCACTAGTGAAGTATACCAAATTAGATACTATGGAGTATTCTAAGTCTTAATGTTTCAATCTAGGAGAATATAAATTGAGGAATGCCCACTTTTGAATTTTTTTCTTTTGCCAGATAATTCACACACTTAACTTTTTTGTACCATGTTGAAATAAGTGATTGAACTGCACAATTGGCTTTGGATTTGGTTAATCTAAAATTATGGATGATTTAATGTTATTATTCTTGGAAATTAAATCTATTTTTTAATTTGACTACTTGCTCTTTTTTGCAATGGTAATTAAAATATTACTATTACCTATATATTGTTCTAATGTTAAAATGTGTAACTTAAAATGTATAATTGTAAAAGCTATATTTTATCTCAAGAAAAACCTGAATGTAGATTTAATAAAAGATGTATCACTAAATACTGTTTATCTTTTTGTTTCTTAGAACAATTTCACTAAATGAGATCATGAGGAAAAATACATGTTTTTTTAAAAAAGTAAAGGTTTTTAGTGATATCCCTGCTCATTATTATTAACAATATATGTAATTTTTTTCTGCATGTTATTGTAAAAAGTAGAATTTATTATTTATTTGCTTACTGATGCTTTGTCACAATCTTTGGTTATTGAATTTTTTTAAGCTATGTTATTTTCTTATTTCCAAGTACTCTCTTTGTCCTAACCAAGTAAATACCATTTAAGTTTGTCATGAATATGAAAAATGCATAGGCACTTACTTAGGTAACATGAAAATTATTAAACAAAAAAACAGGAAAAGCAAGAAATGTATTTTATATATTTGTCAAAAGCACACACCTGATTTTGCAGAGAATGCAGAGAATACATTTTTATAAGCTTATATTTATATACCCTATATAAGTAGTTTTATAAAACTTTTATAAAAAATTTTTACCCTATATAAAAGTTTTATAAAACTTTTACCCAGTTTTATATTAAGAATCCATTCATGTATATCTGCAAGTCATGTTGAAATATATACAAAAGTAATAGTAACATGAGTAAATCAGAGGTCAAAATTTCATCTATATTCTTAGCATTTTACTTATTAAAATATATTTAAAAATAAATAAAATATTTTCCATCAGTTTTCCTCCTGTAAGTAGCTAAACGCATATCTACCTACAAAAATAATGATTTATGCCAGATGATTACAAATGAAATGGATTTCTGTCATTTTTCAACTATGTGATTGGCTTTGTTATGTACTTTTGGTAATTTTTTAAATCTCTTATAAGGTTAGCAAAGTTTTAAAAAGCTCACAAGAGAGCATTGGAACACTACTGTCAGCCTCGTGGCTTACAAATTTTGATCTGGGTAAAATACAACTGAAACAACCAGTTAACTATGAAAACTTCTAACGCTTTACTTAGATGGTAAAGTATCAATAAGAATGCTCAGGAAATCAGGGGTTTCATAATCTTTTCTTTAAGTTAATGGCAGGAATCTTATCTCCTAAAATTCATTTTCAAAGAATATACTGTATTCCATGGAACAATAAAAATCATTTAACTTTTGTTTGATTCTTCAGGATATTACAATTTTCTCGTTTTTAATAATCATTGGAATAAATCCCTGAGAGAAAGTTTCCTGTTTTCCTATGTTTCAACAATTTTCTCCACTCTCTCTGGAGAATTTTTTTTCCACTCAGTTACACTTGCCTCTTTCCATTTGCTGTATCTCTCCAATAATCCCGCTCCCTTGTTTGCTGTCCACTCCATTTTATTCCCTCTGTGCACACAGATCCTTGCAGCAGCAGGCTCTTCTAACCAGTTCAGTTGCTAATGCTGAAATGATGGGCATCTTAAGAGCTAAACTTCACCAAAAAACTGTTTTCTAGGCTAACCCTAAGTGGCAAGCCTTCTAGGCATGAGACTGACTCAAGAGTCTGCTTTTTACATTCAGAAAATAAAACAGTTTGGGAGGCATTTCAATTACTCAAGTTTCAGAATGATCCAAGTTTTTAAAAAAATTTGGTATACATTGGTAAAATACTCATAGAATTATGGAATTTTTAATTGGTACAGAATTAGACAGCATATAGTGACTGTCTAATTTTACAATTTAGAAGGAGAGGTAAAAATGGGGTGCAATCTGTCCAAGTCTGCATAGTTACTCAGTGGCACAACTATTATTAGAATCTTGCTCTCCAATGAGGTCTCCATTTATTTATATATATATATATATATATTCTTACAATATGGTAGGAATCCCAGTGAGGCAGAAGTTACTAATAACCCAAGTGAACAGTTAATAAAGCCAAGGCTTAAAGAGAATTAAGTAACTGCCAAAAGTCACAAAGCTTGGAGGTGGTAGAACAGGATTCAAACTCAAGAAGTCCAGCTCCAGAACCTCTTCTCTTAATGACTTCATTTACTGCTCCCCATCACACATCATTTATTACTCTGAAATTCAGAAGTTAACTCTAGGCTATGTAATTTTCCATTTTGAAGACCACTTTCATTCATAATATCCACTAACAAGATGCTTACTCTCATATGACAATCCTTTTAATTAAAAAAAATTAAGACATCTTCCCACATGGCTTCCTGAACCAATTCCTACACCTGCATTTTGAGACTATTATTTTCTATACATGTTAAAAGTGCCACAACCTAAGAAATCCTGCAACTTGAAGTCCAAGACAACCAGAGAAAACGATGTAACCAGGCAGTACTCTACACATTTAACTATGAGAGTATCCTCAAACACCTTAACATCAGAAACATACACTATACAGACTTCAAATACATGTTCTAAGCTTGTAAAATCTGTCCCCTTACTGAGGCTCAGCAACTTCACTGATTAGGAGTTAAAGGTTCCTCTGCTTCTACTTGGAATGATGTGGGGGGATAAGAATGTCTTTCCCAGAAAAATGTACTATTCAAAGGACTTCAGAAAAGGCAGAGAATGGAAATCTCTTTATCTCTTCATTTTATTCTTAAAGTATAAGGATATATTCCTTTGAATTTTTTCTTAGCACAGCCAAGTTTTTGCTACATGGATTTACACAATGTACATGTACATACTTATGATTACATACACTGTAACCTTATATAGCTATGTGTACATATGAGCACTTCTAAATTCTTACAAGTAAACTTATTACCATTACAACCTTACATAGTGAGCTAAATTCACACACTGGGAATTGAATTAGTTTATTCATGACCACAAATAACCTTGAATAATAAGTCTTGAATAATAAGGTTATTCAAGACTTGTACATATTAGATAACTGATAAATATTTGGTAATGTAAAAATTGCTATAAACGGACATTTATTCTTGAGAATACATGTGCATTCCACCTTGTCTTTCTTGCAAAATAACTTGCAGCAGTTGTTGGTGTCGGCATAGCAACACTTGTTAAACTAACTCCCACTTCTAATGTTCCCCTTTCCACAGATGTAGAATTACTCTCAGGAGAAACAGCCTGGTTTCACTGCACATATAAGCTACTGTTAATATGCAACACTTGTCAGTAATATGACAAAAGAGGAGTTAACTTTATTAAACAGGGGGTACCTTAGCACTATCTAATTTCTGCATCTAATATTCAAAAGCTTTTTTGCCTGTTTATCAGCAGCCAAAATTTCCAGTGCCAACCACACCTGCAATACACATGTATGACAATGGAACACAGAAAAAAATACTTATCCTATTATGTTAAAGAGCAAAACACTAGAATAAAAGAAAAAGTTTCCATGATGTAAGGCAATCCAAAACCAATTATCTGCCATTAAGTATAAAGAGTTGCAATTAAAAGGCTAAGAAGGTCATTTCAGAGTCCTTTGTATTCTGTACTTCTAGTAAAGCATATAATAATCCTTGAGGTCAAAATGTCCTATGAGCATGGCTAGTCTTAAATAAGTCCTGCTCATCATTGCCAAGTGTAACAGTGCACTGCATGAACCTAGCTCTGACACCACAAAAGGATCATGCTTTTTAAAATATGACAATGTTAGTAACAACATACAATGTCAAATCCAGATACTCAAGCAAAGCAGAAGTAATGAAAAAGAAATGGCCAAAGTTTGCATCAGTACTCATTCTTGACATCTGGGAGGGGAAGGAGGGTTCAAATTTTAGTGTGGTTTCCAGAAAGCTCTGATATTAGCCCTGATGGAAGCATGTTTGATAGTTCCTAAATCAAATCTTTAATTTCAGTGCTTCATGCCAATTTCTACTATTTGCTGGTCTCCAGCTTTTCTGGAAGCATTCATATTTTTGTTATGCCCCAGTGGATATTTGACAGTAGAGAAGGGATTCTCCACCTGGCTTGTTCTTGCAACTGCTCTAAGCAGTTTATTGACCCGTGATAAGTGACTATGAATTCTTGTGCATAGCTAACATTAGATTCTCTGTAGGATCCCTGACTCAAAAACGTAAAGATGACTATAATGTATATAAATATTTAAGTTAACACCTGAGATTTGTACAACTACTGTGAAAGGTTAAAAATTAATAACTATCCTGGATGTGAAGTTTTAAGAGTATAACGATTAAAGAATTCTTACATTAATTTAGAGAATTAATACAGCATAATCACATCCAGTAAAATGTGGAGTGTGTTTGTGTAGGTAAGGAAATTTGATAATTTTTTGGAATAATGAGTTAGCTATTGAAAGAAAAGTCAATTTACATTTTGGTTGTTTCCAAGTATGTGTGTGGGACAGATGAGGGGCTTGATGGTGGTAAATGAATGACTAGAAGATATATAGGCATTACTATTTTTAATTAAAATGTTTCAGTTACATATCAGATGAAATTCAGAATTATACTTCTTTTAGATTAGGGGATTATAAAATTATAAATCAAATGATGTTAACTATAACTATTTATGAAATAGCAATTACCTTAGTACAATTTGTGCTGAGAATACTGTATTAAAAGGATATCAAAGAAAATAAATTTGGACATATTAAGAGTTCTATATCTAAAATGAATTTAATAATATATCTATTAACTACTATTAAGCACAAAATATTTGATCTATATTGCTGAAATTTAAAGAATAAATTATATGTAATAAATATAATTAAATATACAATATTTAATATAATAAAACTCTTATTTAGAGCCTTCAATAAAAAAGAAATTATTGAACTATAGCCAAAGAAAATTAGATATTCGAAACATAGTTTAAAAAACAACTGTAATATCATTAAATTCAAAGATTTAGTCTCCTTAATTTCAACATACTATCAAAGATACAAGGCATAAAAAGGATTTAGTGTCAGAACATTTGTTTATTTTCAACAAAAGAAGTATATTTAAATTCAGTGTCAGATGTATATAAAATGATCAGATATAATTATTCACTGATAATATCTATTTCATATATATCTATGAGTCCCCCGTGGTAGCCCACTCTTCCCTATCAAGATCAGTATAGACTGAGAAATAAAATCTAAAAGTAAATATAAAGGTTAAAATACTATTGTTATTCCAAATAGAGCTGGACTTAGCAACTGAATCCGAGAACCAGGCTTACTGACATAGGTTGACTGCAACCAACATTTACAGACCCATGAACCCACTTTGGGGAACAAACCTGTGGAAATGCACTAGAATGCATAATGCCTCCTCCCTCGGGTAGGCAGCTGCCCCACAAAAGAGGGGGAAATCAGGTTGAGAATTCCCAATTTTGCTTTCCACAAATAACCAATCACTTAAGTCCCTCCAAGAGTAAAGCGAGCCGTGAGCTCTCTTCACAAGGAGGAACTACTGCAAAAAAATAGGGTTCCCCCCAACATGCATGCCATTGCCATTTTTCTGGTTTGTTTTGGTTTCATTGCTTGAGTCTCAGTGCAGCACTCATTAAAACAGTTCATATATGATTAAAACTGAACCACATTCTATTTTGTTTCCATTACAACTTCCAAAAGACAGTACAAAATTATTCTTTAACTGTGAGGCTATTTGACTGCTTCCAATAGGTGGAAACTCTTTGTTCACCCTTAGTGGCAGACTTTATCTGGTAATCCACAGTTCTAAACTTACAAAGAATACCAGATTACATGAAATGCTTGAAGACACAGAATAGTATAATAAAATGCCAGCATATTATTTTAAAGGATGCTAATGGCAAGAAGTTTTAAAGGTAAAAATTAGATGAAGTACCTGTGAAATCTATTCCAAAAGAGAAAAAAACTGCGTCTGTTGAAGCACCCAGTGGTGGAAGGGACACTGCCCTGGTAGATGCAGACCTGGTGCCAGTCTGCCCAGCTGATGCAAAACCATCCACACTTTAGCTCTCCCACTTGCACACCTCAATATCAAAGTCCTTTGGCAGTAACAACACCTCCATATCCTAGGTAGTACAGCATGATGCAGAGATAAAGAATATCAGGTTCGAAAACAGATTGCCCCAGGGCCATTTCTCAGTTCAGTTCTTATATCCATCTGAGATTGAGTACTTATAAGATCTCTCACAAACTCAGTTTGCTCATCTGTATAGTGACAATAATACCACCCCTCTTAGGAGGGTGTCATAAAAGGTAAT